>NC_059133.1:84349935-84442435 GCF_020740605.2 Lemur catta
TAAAGGGGATAGTAAAAGAGCATGCCTCTCGAGGTGTTGTCAAAATTGAATGAGGTAATGAATATAAAATATTTAGGAAAGTGTCTGACACCTGGTAGATATTCGATAAACATTATGTAATATTGCCATTATTATCACCACTGTTTCCCATGATTAGATGCCAGTCATACCTGACTAGAGTTTATTATTTCCTAACCCATTCTGTTGGATATATAGATAATAAAGTCCATATTGTGACTCAAATAATAGATGCTTGCCTCATATAATGTCAAGCTTAACAACTAAGATTTGCTTCTTAGTACAAAATTCGTTTCATTCTTGCATATCTATCATATTACTTTTAATTTTCATAAGATATTATGCATTTTGGAAACATTAAATAAGGATCAGATAGGAAATGAGGTAGATACTGATGAATACAGTCCATATATTTTTTTCTCCTCTCTCCCTCTCCACTCCTCTCCCATGCCTTATTAGGTATAAAGACAAATTATATGTATCATATTTGATATGGATATAAATATGATAAATACAACAGGTGTAATAGTAAACAGAGAATTTCAGTAATCACAATGGCATTTCATTGTACAATCATTGACTTGTTTTGTCTTACCAATTTTCTCTTGTAATGGCTGTTATTGTATTAATACTTAGTTATCATTATTAGTTTTTACTGACCGAGTAAGCATTTGAGGTTTAACAGAACATAAATTAATCCCTGTCTTTCCCCAGCACACAACACATAACCAGTGGAGCTCTTGAGCTGCATTCATTGACTTGAGGTACACTATTATCAGTTTCTGAGAATCTATATCCAAAATGAGATGAGGGAGGAAGTAAAATAAGTTACTAATTTCAATAAAAAGTATAGGCATGCTTTAACTTTTACTTATTTAATTGAAAGAATAGGTAATTGTACTACAAAAGAGAAGATCTTCAGCTACTAGAACAATAAAATGTCTCCAACTTATGTTTAAGAACAAGGGTAATAGACTTAAACTTAAGGCATGAAACCTTAAGAATTCTAGAAGAAAATGTTGGGAAAACTCTTACAGACATTGGCCTAGGCAAAGAATTTATGAAGAAGACCCCCAGAGCAATCACAACAGCAACAAAAATAAATAAAGGGAACCTGATCAAATTAAAAAGCTTCTGCACAGCTGAGGAAACTATAATTAGGGTGAATAGACAATCTACAGAATGGGAGAAAATATTTGCATGCTACACATCTGATAAAAGGCTGATAACAAGAATCTATACAGAACTTAAGAAAATTAACAAGAAAAAATCAAACAACCCCATTAAAAAGTGGACAAAGGACATGAACAGAAACTTTTCAAAAGAAGACTGAATAAAGGCCAGCAAACATATAAAAAAGTACTCAACATCTCTAATCATCAGGGAAATGCAAATCAAATCTACAATGAGATATCACCTAACTCCAGTGAGAATGGCCTTTGTCAAAATGTCCCGAAACAGCAAATGTTGGCATGGATGTGGAGAGATTGGAATACTCTTACACTGGTGGTGGGACTGCAAATTAGTACAACCCCTGTGGAAAGAAATTTGGTGATACCTCAAAGAACTAGAAATAGAAATACCATTTGATCCAGCAATCCCACTACAAGGTATCTATCCAAAGGAAAAAAAGACCTTCCATCATAAAGACATCTGCACTTGAATGTTTATGGCAGCATAATTCACAACTACAAAGATATGGAAACAACCCAAGTACCCATCAATACATGCATGAGTGGATTAATAAAATGTAGTATATGCATACTATGGAATACTACTCAATCACAAAAACAATGGTGAGCTAACATCTCTTATATTATCCCGGATAGAGCTGGAGTCCATCCTTCAAAGTAAGATATCACAAGAATGGAAAAACAAGCACCACATTTACTCACCATCAAATTGATACTAACTGATCGACACTAAGGTGCTCACATGGAAGTAATATTCACTGGGTGCCGGTCAGGTCGGGGGGTGTGGAAGTGGGTAAACTCACAACTAATGGGTGCAGAGTGCACTGTACAGGGAAGGGGATGCTTGTAGCTCTGGCTTGGGTGAGGCAAAGGTATTATATGTAACCAAAATGTTCGTACCCCCATAATATTCTGAAATTGGAAAAAAAACAAATAAATAAAAGAAAAAAAAGAATAGTGGTAAACAATCCTTTTCCAATATTCTTTCAAATTATTTAACATTTTCTTATTATCTACAGAGTAAAGCATCACTGCAGTTCTTTATAACTAAGTACCAGCTTGCTTACACTATGTCAATTATTGACTGTTGTTACTCGAGAAAATCATTTCAAATGTTAAGAGAAATAATTGATTTCTTGACAATTTCCTTTTATCAGCAGATATTTTGAAAAGATGCCTATAAAGCTAAGGTGGACAAAGAGAAGCAAAAAAACAAAGAAGCTTGGTGGTTAAAAAGTAATTATCAAAAACACAGTCACCAGTCAAATCTTTCAGTATGACAATCCAGGCTATAGATTATTCTTGATGTTAGTTGGGTTGGTTGCTGGGTAAGTTCCTGGGATAAAAGAGATGATAACAGTATTGGCAGTAATTAGAGATAAGCCAAAAGGGCAGACATCAATGAGAGTAGAATATCTGACGACAGTGGTTCGTTCAACAGGTTCTGCAGGATATGACTCGAGCATATAAAGCATATACAGGAGCTGAGTTGCAAAAAGTCACCTGGAAGAGTAAAGGAGCCAAATCCTGAAAGACTTTTATGCCAGCTAAGGTGTTTAGATTTTATCCTAATAGTGACAGGGAGCCATGAAATATTTTGAAATGGGAAATTTTTAAAAGATCATTCTAGTTGCAGTGTGAAGAAAGGACTACAGAGAAACGAGACCAGATGCATAGAGACTAGCTGGAAGAATATCACTCAGGGTAATTCCACGGGGAACAACATGGGGATCTGGATCCTTCATGAAGCCACAGAGTCTGGAGTCCCACCTACGCCAGGACTGTCATGGCCTTCCAGCCTGCATTTTCAATCTCTTAGGCAGAGTCTCCCCATGGTTCGCTTTCTTCTCTTGGTCCTAGAATTCTTTTCGGCTCTCTCCAAGACGACACATAAAATCTGTATCTTTCCAAGTATTTGTTTGCTGCTAGACACTAGGAAGAGACACAAGCACTAATATGTCTAGCAATGCACAAGGGTAAGGTGTCACCTTATTCCAAGGGCTCACCACAGGACATGTGAATATCTTCCCATAAAAGTCACAGGTTGCCAGGGAAAAATGACTTTTATCACAATTTTTGAAATTCCTAGTTTCTTGTGGTTCACTTCGTTTTCAAAAAATACATAAATAAATAAACTCCTTTGAAACAGGCCTGGTGCGTCAGCTTACCTGTCTCACATGTGTCTTTTGGCTGCCTGAAGATACTCAAATCTATCAAGTCACTCCATGCCAGGCTGGTCTGTTTCTTATTTTAAATTACTATAAGATCTCCCCAAACCACAACTATTCATAAGAGAATCCTGGTTCTGGTAACAAATTATAGTGATTTAGGCAAAAGATAATGATGATCTGAATTAGGGCAGTGACAGTGGGAATGACAGTGATTCAAGGGCTTAACAAAATAGGATGGTTTTCACTTGAAGATTTATTGGATACGGGGGTAGAAAAGAGGCGATGAGTCGTTCATATTTTTATTCATTCATTCAACAAATACTTGCTGAATGCTGAAATGTGACTATTTAAATACTGAGGCCGGATACTGTACTAATGCTTGACATGCAGGGGTGAAAAATGACATATGGTCTTTGTCCTTATGAAGCTTATATTCTAGTTGGGGGAGGGAGATGGGAGAGAAGGGAACAAAAATAAAATAATAAACTAACAACAAAAAGTAAGATAATTAAATGTTTTAATTATTGCCAGAAAGGAAATTAATAGGGTGATGTATACAGAAGCACTTGGAAAGAAACTAATTTGTAAACAGAAACAGAACCTCACAGGAGATGATGTTTGAGCCAATTTCTGAAGGACGGAAGGAGACACCCATGCAAGGAGACAGAGGAAGAGTTCTAGGCATATTTCTAGGATTTTGAAGAGGAAATGAACTTGATATAACTGAGGAACAGAAAAGAGGCTGGGATGACTAGAGTATTCTGAGCGAGGGGAAACGCAGTATGTAGAGATGCCAAAAGGTCAAGTGGAAGGGATCAGGCTGATCTTGCTAGTCTTATAGGCCATGGTAAAGAGTTGAATTTTTTGATAAAAGCAAAGCTATTGAAGGAAGAATATAACATGTTTAATTGATCTTTTTAAAAGATCACTCTTACATCGATGTACAGACTGCATTGGCAAAAAGCAGTGACAAAACCTGAGACAGGTTTGAAGCCTCTTGGAGGAGAACAGGGGAGGGAGATGAAGGTGACTTGCTTTGGGTGGCGATGGTGGCAGAGGTGCAGGGAATGGATTCAAGAAATACATTCGTGTTAGAACTGGATGGTCTGAAGGGTGAAAGAAAAGACGGCGTTAAGCAGGATTTCTAGTTTTTGTCATTTGCTGAGATAGCAAAGACTAGAAGAGGAACTGATGGAAGGCGGGATTCAAAGTTCAATTTTGGTCATGCAGCTTGAAATGCCTAACAGACATCACTAGTAGAAGTAATGTGAGAGGAGAGGTGTGGCCTAGCGGTGGAAATCAGAGTCACCAATACGTAGAGACTACTTAGAGCCAAGGAGCCAAATGAACCAGAGGGACAGAAACAGAGAAGTGAACCCGAATTGAATCCCAGTAAGTTCCTGCGCTTGTTGCTAATGTGCAGTGGAGGAAATTGCAAGGGGGAGAAGGCGTGGCCAGTGCAATGGGAAAGGAGGAAGTTCTAGAGAGTGGTGTCAAGGAAGCAAGTGGAGGATGTTTCTTGAAGAATTTTGTGGTCAACAACGTCAAGTCAAATTCTTTGGAGGGCAAAGAATAATGGACAGTAACAAGTTATTGTTTTGTAAAACAAGGTGAATAGTGATACATTTGCTTAGAGAGAGAAAAAAAGGAAAGGAGTCAGTTTAGGATGTGTTGGAACCAGCTTCTGGTTCCACAATGCTACTCATGAACACCTTATCCCCAAATCCCCAAGCTTTTCATTTGTAATTCCCCTAACACTTTGTATTAAACTTTGTATTTATTTGGAGTAACTAAAAGGGGAGAACTGCAATATGTCCTTTGTAATTATAAGTTGAGAAGAAACACGCAGAGGTGAACTTGTCAGATGCAAGAGCCTGAGTAAAAAAGTCCTCAGAATGTTTAAGTTGGTTGGCAGGAAAAAGAAAAGAAAGTAAATAAAATAAGGAAGAAAGAAAACTAGCATTTATCAAGCACCTATTAGGTAACAGAAGCTGTGTTAAATGCTTTCTATTGACTATTTAATGTAATTCACAAAGAGGTAAATATCATATTTTTACAAAATAGAAAACTAGGATTCAGTGAAATTATTAATGTGTTAAAGGCATGTATTTGGTTAAGTGAGGAAACAAGAATTTACAAGATGTATCTGGCTCAAAATCTTGAGCTCATTCTATTACTTTTGCTGCTTAGTGCTACTAGTACTCACAGTGACAGAACTCAGCTGGTGGGTGTCGTGCAGAATTTGGAAAATTCCCAAGGGTTTGTGGATACCACTGAGACAGACTGACTTGCTGCTGGATGCCTTCATCACCAGTCTCCCCCTTCTGGCACCTTCCGTGGGTATCATGTCACTACTCTCGCCACTGCCATCATATCACCTCGAGTGACACATGCCTGCTCTATGCCCATCCTTCAGACCCTCTAAGTAGACCTGTGCTAAAATCAAGACTCATTAGCAAACTAACTGGATGGTAGGGTCTATATTATCTAAACCTTGCGAGCTTTAGTTTTCTCATCTGTGAAGTAGACATAATTATTCCTATTTCATCTCTTTTGGAAATTTGTATATGAAATTATCCTGTACTCTGATTGCCATACATAAGGCATGCAAACCGGGTTTGGATGTGAAAATGGTAGAGAGGATATGACTAAAATTAATCAACTGGTTTATGTTAATGTATGAAGAAAGGAATGTGTTACTACATTTAAAGAAGATTCTACTCATGTTTCTCCATCTTTCAGGTACCATTCATGGTTTCCATGTCATATATCTCTATCTAGATAGCAAGCAGCCATTTAAGCCAAAGGTCATGATTTATAATTTATGTTTACTTCCACAATGCCTAAAACTTCATTGAGAAAATGGTGTATTTTAATTTATATTGATAATATACTTTTGGAGGGTCATTCTTGTCTAAAATAATTGTGTATGTTCTGACCAGATGGGAATGGGTAGAGACTATAAGGAAAGATAGGTGACTGGTGGTGCCCTGAGGCCTCTCTGAGACCATGCCACCATATAAGGCTGGAAAGTAGCAAGGGGCAGAAACCTGCCAAAGCCCTGGACCTTAGAGAAGTTCTTTGTGATACTCCTTATAATGACAGGCGCAGAGTCTTGATTAAGCAGAGAGAGTCTTAATTTCACTGTTTCTGAGCAAACCAGGGCATTGATAAAACAATGTGAGCCCCACATACTCTTCAGACATCAGGAGGTGTCATTTAGACGGCTTCCCTTTTGGAACCAACACAGGAAATCCATTCTAGCAGAGGTTATTAAAAAAAAAAAAAAAAAAAAAAAAGGCCATGCTTCAAATCATCTTCAGGATTATAAACAGCCTTTGTTAGAAGGAGACACTACATTTGGTTTTTGATTATCCAATAAAGCTTGAAAAATTAGTTTCTTCCTTTATGCCTAAATAAATAAACTTCACACAGGCCATTTGGTGAGTAGTTGTGTTGCTGAGTCATTAAAGAAAGACTAGGCAGGGATGTTCATCATTGTGCTTTTACCAGTTCAAAGAACAAGACAAGTCCTCCAACGTGTACAGTAACTAACTTTATGAACAAAAATTGAAAGCCATTGCTAGACAAATCCTACTTGCTCTATGGATGTCTGGATACCGTGGCTAGCCTGAGTGGAGTTTACATAAGTGACAGGGTAACAGGCAGGGAACAAAAGGTCCCCACTATTTGACTTAATAGCAATTACAATAGCAAGCAAACAAAAATTGAACATCTTTTTGGGATGATCATATAATCAATAGCCTTGAGATTCATTTATAAATATTTAATACTAGTATCTGGCATTTAATATACTATCAAATACTATATTAATTTAATATACTGAATAATAATTTAAAACTAATTTAGTTTTTAAAATTCTGAATAATTCGTTTTTTAAATGCCAAATTACTAGTAAAGAGATGTTTTCAACTCTGAGATAAATGACCCCAGTGCAATATAAAATAGAGCAAATAGCGTCATTAACAGTGTGAATGCACAGTGAGTTTGAGAGGACAGAAACGTAAGATTGAAGAGGACAGAAGGCAAAAAGCTGTGCGCTGTCTCCTCCTGTGCAGAAGTCTTCCCTTTGCCAAATAGAGATCTATACTTACACAGACAGAACCCCTTTCAGAAAAGAAAAAAAAAAAAAAAAGCCCCTATTTGAATTTATCTGAAAACTACGTTTGCTACATAAGAATTGTTTAGTCTTATTTATATATTTATTTATCACCATTCACTTGTAGTTTTGATCGTACTCAGACCACAAACTTTCCAAACTGAACTTCTGTGCTGATTAAAAGTAACAGCAGTGTGTTTATTAAAGTCAGCAAATCTGTGATTCAAAAAGACACCTTACTAAAGGGTCAGGATTTTATATTAAGAAAGAATGTCTGAAAGCATGGAAGAAATGCTACTCTCTGAGCAAAAATATTTTATTGCTGTGAAAATCAGACATTAATAATTCATTTTTCATAGAATCTGCACTTCTGGCTCTTGGAAAGGCATAATAGTTTGAAAGGCCTACTAGGGTGGGAAGGAACATAACGTGCCCACCTGAGGCATACTTTAAAGTTAACTGACCCCTCTGTACCAGGGTGCAGAAAGCAATCCTTGAAACATGGTACAAAATTCCCTCCTATTAAAAATCACTCTGAATTAATGTTGTCTATAACCTCCAACTTTACAAGAGCCCATATTGAATTAATAAAATAAAACAGACAGAGAGAATGGTTTGAAGGGTCTATTTCAGGGACTGTGTAAAAGAAAAAGGGAAAGGCTTTCAGGGTATTCCATCTGTTGGATCCAATTATCCTTCAAACACATAAATTAATTATTATGATAGGCACTGGAGTCCAAAGACGGATTTGACCTAGTCCCTGGCCCTGGAAATCTCACCCCCCGGTAGAGGGGCCGGTCATGTAAGAGACCATTCATTATGTTCTAGTGGTTCAAGGACAGACACACGCACAGAGTGTTATTTGAACAAATAAGTTATCACAGGGAAAGATAACATCCGAGCTGAGTCTTGGGTGACAACTAGGAATTCATCAGGAAATATTGGTGTGTTCCGGAAAAAGAGATTGACATTCAGAAAGATAATCCATTAAAATACTGTTTAAGCAAAATCACTGAAAGAAAGGACAGTGTGGTGCATTGGGAAAACTAAAAATGCTTTGAGAGCAAAAAAGGTCATGTAGGAGGCAAACAGCGATACAAGCGAGGACCAGCAAGGGGGATTTTATATGTCACGTTAGGGAGTTTGGATTTTGTCATGTAAGGAACAGGAAGGCACTGAATACGAGCAGGTGAGTGACGTAGTTCCAGTGAAGTAGAGGCAAATATGTAGGATACCATTTTTGTCAGGATATACCATTAATGTACCAAAATAATAGTTCATATTTCAGTCTTCAGCTTCTCTGTGGACAATAAATAAATTATAGACCAATATTCATAGGATAAATGTTACCTCATATTTATTCTGTACATGTAAATCTGTGGCAGAAGACAAATAATTCAGTAAAAGTTTAAGTAAATATAATTATGTATATCATTTTTAAAAATTATACTAAGATAGTAAATGTTGCCAGAGTTCTAAAAATCAAGAAGATGAGACATCAGAGCAATTGGAAAAATCTTCAGAAGTGGAACTTGAACTCTTACTCATACACACGAACATGTGGATCTCTTCATTATGTTTCTTTGTTTGTGTTAGGGAATGTTAGCAAATATTTTGTTTGCTTTCCTATGTTTCTCAGTTCCTTTGCCATTAGGGAGGGCCACGTGACTACTGCTGTCTAGGAAAACAGGGCAGCAGTGATGCGTGTCATTTTCTGGCTGAAGTAGTGAGATATTTATATACGATTCCCCAGTTCTTCTCTTGCCCTGCCAGGGTGTCTGGCAATGTTTCTTCAAGAGGTTGAGCCTGGGTTCCTGAGTGACCACATGGACCAGAACCATGTGCCACATCACCAAACTTTTGTGTAGCATAAGTCAAAATAAACCTACCCTATGCAAATGAATACACCATTCCTTCTTGTTCCTTCCTCTACTGTCTTATGCCTTGCCTAGTTTAGACATCTACAGGGGCCTAATGTTGTTCTCTTTTCTGCATGACAAACTCTTCCTATGTGTGTGACACTACTTTCAGAAAATAAAGACATAAATGCTAAAATAAAAACAACAAACAGGCAAGGACAAAAATCTCATAATTAGACTAAATTTTGAAAACATATTGAAGAAACTCTACCAGAATGTTGGCAGTAGGTCTATCTGGGAAGGGCTTGGGTGATTGTTTTCTCTTACTTTAACTTTAATATGTTTTCCAATTTTTCTAAAATAAGCCTGCATTATTTTTATAATAAAAAATAAACCCTTTTAAAATTAAATTTTAGGGAAATGATTTGGAACCTTGCCAGAAACTGGTTCTCATGAACACTAAACACAATTGAAGTAGTAAAGAGAAGCAGATGAGAGTAATCTGATTTTTTAAGACTGTTAACATATGTTTGAGTTCTTATATCCAAGGCCATCCCAATATCTGCAATTCTTTTCCTCTGTATTCTCTGGAGAACATGATCAAATCTAATATTATAATATCAGGTTATAATTATTTTATAGCTTGAAATAAAATACTTAGGCTATTTCTTAGCACTAAAGATTACTTAGATACTGTGCTGCCTAAATTATGTTTGAATGCACAGAAAAGTAAAACATTAGTCTTATTTGCTTCAGTTTGCTTTTCTCCAATACAGTTTCCATAAGTGTCATTCAAAAACATTCCCATAGAACCTTATATATTTGATTGGGAATCTTTGATCTATAATATCTAATTTATTTTCTGCTCTCTGGAAGCTAATATTCAAAGAAAAAATCCACATTTATTATTTTCACCTACAAAGTTATCATTTAGACATATTTATTGATTTTTTTGTTGTTTAAGTGGATTTGTTTTTCTAAGTTTTGTAGATATAAGGAAAATATTGTGGAAAAACTACATTAGCACACAAGGTTATGATGGAAGGTTGACTGCTTACCTTTTAAGATATTCTAATTAAATCTTTTGTGATTTAATCCCCCAAAACTTAAATTCTCAGACTTCGGTTTGATTTAACGTTTTACTAAAACTAAAGAAAATGTGTGGGAGAAACATGTTTTACTATTTTTATGATCTCAGAGACCTAAGGTTGACCAAAGTAATAGTATCTTGGCTGAAAATACCAAGGATATTTATAGACAACAAGATGAACATAACATTTTAAGCATAACTTTGATGTAGATTTTTCTCTATTCCACAATTTCCTAAGTTACATTAAACTTCAAATGTTTTAAGGCCTTCACTCTCAAAGCTGAGGAGAGCAGAAATCAGGCTGTAATTTATAAGTAAAACAACATGTTGCCCATTGCTCTGATTGGTTCTTATTAACAGTATTTAGGTAATTTTTTCCCCAATAATGTTAAAGTAGGACTTGCAATGTTTGTGTTTAGTAAAACAGAGCATGTGTTTCAAAAGAACTTGTGAAACCTCGTTTGACCTTCTTAAATAAAACTCTACCTAATAGCGAGCCGTGAGATTAAGTAGCATTGTAGTCCCAGGTAACTTACAAGAAATCTGGGAATCAGAGAAGTGTGATAAAACCTTATAAGGTCATGGAGAACCCAGGATCAGCCCACCCTGAATGAAAATATCTCAGTATTTAAGAAAAAAGACCGTATACTACGACTGCTGTCATTGCCTGATTATTGTTGATTATGTCATTTATATTTTGTCATTGCTACCAAAAAAAGTATATGCTAGAATAAAAAAAATTTCAGAGGCTCTCTCTTTCCCTATTTTAAATGATTTAGTGGACTAAAATGCTCACAGCCCTACTGCATCCCTAGTCAAAGCCATCTATTATACTATCACTTAAACTTTTATTAAATATCTGTTGTGCATTAGATATGGTGTCGGAAATGCCAAATGGGAAAGGAACAAAGGATGGAGAATGTAGCTACAAAATCAATCTTAAACCTCTATATCTGTGGTCACCAACCCCCAGGCAGTGGCCCAGTACCAGTCTGCAGCCTGTTAGGAACTGGGCCACCTGAACTCCACCCCTCCCACCCCCATCCATGGAAAAATTGTCTACCGTGAAACAGGTCCCTGGTGCCAAAAAGGTTGGGGATCGCTGCTTTAAATCATCTTCTTCAATCATATGTTCCTATCATTCTGGCTTTCTCACTCCTCTACAGACCATGAGCTCAGGAATCAAACTACCTAATTTAAATCCTGGTTCCTCCATTTATTATCTATTTGGCTTTCATAAGTTATTTGACCTGCCTCTCACTTGTAAAATTGCAGTGACAATATTATCTACCTCATGTAGTTGTGTGAGAATTAAATGAGATAATACAAGCAAAGAACTTGAAACAGTGCCGGGCACATATAAGCACTCAATAAGTATTTGTTACATCATCATTACTATTGGCAGTAGGATTATTATTACCATTACTAATTGAAATGCCATCAGGGCAGACACTTCTTTCTATTAGCCACTTCATGACATCCTCCACTCTACTGTCATTTATTTTGTATCTACCACGTGCTGGTTTCTGTGCTAAACTTGGAGTCACAAAGATCAATGAGACACACTGACTCTTGAAAGCTTCCCTACACAGCTTGTACCCCTTTAACCATTTCACCTCTTTTCTCAAGAGGAGTCACCACTTCATCAGTTCCTTGTTCTTCTATCATTCATTCTCTCCAGAGCCAGTTTTGGATTAGTTTTACCATCCACATTCAGCCTTTGTGCAGACAAGCACTGTGGATGGTGTCCCTACAGAAGTACCAGCATCTGTTTCAAAGATTTCCCACTTAACTCAGAGTACCTACCACACTCCTGCTACTCTCACCCTCAGCAAGTGGTTTTGCCTATTTCATGGAAAATATAATGAACAGCATGAACTAGAAACTCTGCTCATCCTCTCCAAACAAAGGACCAATTACCAGTGTCTACTCATGTTGTCATTTCTTTTCCTGCTGTGTTAGAAGAAGAGAATGCCTCCTCATCAAAACCAACACCATCACCTGGGCCTCGGAGGTCAACCTTTTCCATCTCCTCCGAGACCTCATGGAGTCCGTGGTCTTTGCTTCATGAAGTGTTACTTTTTTTCTTTTTTCCTTCTCCTGTCTTTAAACTGTCTCATATCTTTAAGTTCCATTCCCTATTTCCCCTCTCAGATTAATTCTCCCAAGTATCGCTCCAACTTGCTTCTTCAGTTTACATGCACAGTACTCAAAGGAAGTTTAAATTTGCGTTACCTTTCATATTCCTTCAACCCACTGCTGTCTGGCTTTATATCATACTGAATTCCCTGAAACTATTCTTCAAATTACCAAATTCAGTGGGAGGTTGTTAATTTTTAGCATTTCATACTGTTGATCACTCTTTGATTCTGGTACCTTTCTGTTGGTAAAATGATGCTCGTTGCTGCTTTTCATTTTGTCTCTTTCACAACCACATCTCATTTGCTTCTCTGCTCCTTAAACCCATGTTGTCTAGGTTCTTCAGCCTCTCCTTTTTGCTTTCTGAACGCTGTCCTAAGACACTGCTGGTACACTGCACTTTCCACGTTATCTACCTCAAGGTAGTCCCAGCAAGACCACCTTCCAGCAGCCACTCACTTTATGATGCCACATCCAGAGGTGAATTCCGGTCAATTTTCAGTACAAAAGAGCCACTCTTACCATATGCTTGGATAGCTCACCTTATTAAAAAAGAAATGTATTGCTGATTCCATTCCCCATAAACATACATTGCACTTAGGCTTCTGCTAAATAGTTGAAGGGAAACTAATAGTATAAAGAGAATGGAGAACCAGAAAGCCATTTCCTTTAAATCAATATGCAACATAAGAATTGATCACAAGCAAGTATTCAGAGTTTAGTGATTTCGAAACTCCAAATAAATGGCTAATTTTTCCTGCAAATGAAAATAGAATTATTAAATTATCGTGCTGGTGTTAGGCATTTGTAATGGAAGGGAAAGGAAACTGTCTATTTATTTTTCCCCTCAAGGACAAATTATATTTGAATGTTTCCTGCTTAATAGCTGCACCTGCTGGTAAGGACAAAGGATGCACTTTAACTTGATTTTGTAAATAACTTACTGCAATAGGCCAAGACTTTGTGCCGTAGCTAATGGGCATGTTGCTTCCTTCTCCTTTGATTGCTTTCCTTTTTATATCATTTAAAAAGAAAAGGCTTGCACTGTTGTGTATACTAGCTTAAATCTGTTTTTGTTACTGCTTGAAATTATTTCTGTTGTCATCTCAACCATTGTCAGCCAACTGTTTGTTTTTGGAATTTAGGGTGAATTTGCTAAGTGAAGCTGTCAACCTGCTCAAATACACAGTCAACTTTATTATTTGCAGTGTTAAAGAAATGTAGTCATTCCTTTAGCAAACTTTGTTGAAGAATAAAAGGAGTACAGTTTAGAAAATTTTTTTAAAAAGCATAGTTGTGATCAACCTAACTTTAGATAAGTTTTAAATATCACATCATTTCAGGAATAAAATTGAAAGCAATTGTGTGATATCTGACATAAGAAGAGTCCACGGTAGAAAAATAGAAAAAAATACTAGGGAAAATAGGAATAACATGTAAAATTTGTTCTTTTTTTTCCCCTTAAATCACTAATAGAGTTGGGTCAGAGAGACTTCAGAGTATATTTTATATCCTCAGGTTACCTTAAGTGCTCAGTTTAGAGACCTGAAGAATCATGTGGTTAATTAAGTATATGGAGAAAGGTTCTTTACCATTCTTAAATGATACCATGTCATTTAATTTTGTATTAGTATTCTCAAGTGAATGCTGTATTCTTTTATTCCTGTGTTCATATTTAAAACCATTATAATAATTGTTTTATGTATTGTTTTTTCTGTTTCAAAATATGAGAATGCTGGATCTAAACAAAGAAAAATAGATTGTGAAAGCTAAATTAACATCTCTTTTTTATTGCTCTTTAATTGATCTCTTAAGTAGGGAGTGGGGGCATTGACAGGATGCACGTACAAGAAGCTTGGCTAGAGGATGCAAGCAATGTCACCATCATGTGGATAAAACACAGTTACTGTGGTCCTGCTGGAGGAATACATGCCCAGTGCTCAGCATCTATTTAGTGAGCACCTAGTATACATGCCCCACACCATCAGGCATGCTCGTGGGCATGTTATGCATGTAAATGCATATGTGAAAGGAAGAACAAATCTCAGAAACCATTGCTCTAAGACCCAGTCTTTGCCTCTTGCTCACTTCCTGATAATTCATTTTTACCATCACAGCTAAATCTACAGGACATCATTATGATTTTCATGGGCCTTAGGTACTTTTGTCTTCATTGGCTCCTTCCTTCATAAAACAAAATGTTAAGCTATATTTTACAACTGAATTGGTATAAAGACAAATATATTAATAATATGAGTAAAACACTTTTGATTTAAAAGTTTACTTTTTTACTATAATTAAAAAAAATTAAAATGTGTTCATGGGACACTAAAAGTAGATACCTTGAATTCAATACTGTTGACTGCCAGATCTATAGTGCTTACCTTGACCTTTTACTTAAACCCCTGAATTGAGAACTACCTACCAACAGAAACTTTCTATTTACTCATGTTACTATTACCTTAGATTATCAAAACCAAATTCATAATTATCTTTACTTTCAACTTATGTGTTTCCTTTGATTATTTCATCTTTTTCACATTCTTCCAAAAGTAGGAGCTCAGGAGAAATCCTGAATCTCTCTTTTCTTCACATTTTATACCAGGATTTTAATTTCAATAAGCTATCTTTTCTTCCCTTTGCATATGATCTCCACTACCACCCTTTCTATGAGATTAAAGATTTTCCATATGAACTGAGCACAAGGTTTCTACAGGGTTTTCTGTTCTCTTTTGTATTATAGTTATTCTGCATGCTAATGCCAAATCAATTTTCCTAAGGTATTTATCATAGGATCATTTTTCTTTGAAAGAATCTCTAGTGTAAATAATATAAGAACTAAATATTTCTAATTTATTCCCTCTCTAACCAGGCCTCATCTATTCATTCATCTAACTCTCCAAATGAATTCTTCACTGGACTGTGGGACATTTCTCTTCATTCCCTACAAAAATCACTCTAGTCCCCACTCTATATCCTTACCTTTGGATGTTTCTTCCCCTTATTCACCACCAAAAGTTTGTCCACAGTTTCAGATCCAGGTTAGTTCCATGCTCTCCATGAGATCTTCTCTGATTACCTCAGACTATGTGATTCCTCTTTAAATATTAGGATGTTTTCAGTGTATACTGTTATTACTCACACCAGCCTTGCCTTAGTTTATTTTGTGTTGCTATAAGAGAACAACACAGATTGGGAAATTTATAATGAACAGAAATTTATTTGGCTCACAATTCTGGAGACTGGGAAGTCCAAGATCAAGGGGACACATCTAGTGTGGGCCTTCTTGCTACATCATAACATGGCAGAAACCATCACATAGGGAAGAGAGAAAGTGAGAGAGGGCAAGAGGGGGCTGAACTCACTTTTGTAACAAATCCACCCACAATGATGACATTAATTTATTCATGAGAGCAAAGCTCTCATGACCTAAACACCTCCTATTAGGCCCCACCTCTCAACCCTGTTGCACTGGGAATTAAGTTTCCAACATGTGAACTTTGGGGGATATAATCAAACCATAGCATTCCATCATGGCCTCCAAAATTTAGGTCCTTCTCACATGTAAAATACATTCTTCCCATACCTAGCTCCAAAAGTCTTAACTCATTCTAGCATCAACTCAAAAATCCAAAGCCCAAAGTTTCATCTAAATCAGATCTGGGTGAGACTCAAGGCATGATTCACCTGAGGCAATTTTCCTTACAGCTGTGAGCCTGTGAAATTAAATACGTTATCCACTTCCAAAATATAATGGTGGGAAAAGCATAGAATAGACATTCCCATTTCAAAAGCAAAAAATAAGCAAGAAGAAAGTGGTAACTGATCTCCAGTAAGTCTAAAACCCAACAGGGAATGCAATATTAAGTCTTAAAGTTGTAGAATAATCTACTTTGACTCCATGTCCCACATCCTGGGCACACTGGGGTGGGGGTTGGGCCCCCAAGGCCTCAGACAGCCCCACGCCTATGGTTTTGCTGGGCTCATTCCTCCCAAAAGCTCTCATAGGTTGGAGCTCAGGCCTGCAGCTTTTCTAGGCTGGAGTTGCATGTTGGTGATCCTATAGTTCAAGGGTCTCAGGGGTTACCCCACTTACATGGCTCCACTAAGCATTGCCCTAGTGGGAACTCTCTTGTGGTAGCCTGACTTCTATGGCTTTGCTGGGCATTCCTCTAGTGGGGGCTCTTTGTGGTGGCTCCACCCCTATGACGAGTATCTACTTAGACTCCCAGACTGTCCAAAACATCTTTTGAAGTCTAGGTAGAGGCCACCATGACCCCACAGCTCTTACATTCTGCATGCCTGTAGAATTAGCACCAAGTGCATGCTGCCAGGGTCTACCATTTGTACCTTCCTTCTGGAGCAGCAGATCAAGCTGCACCAGGGCCCACTTGAGCCATAGTTGGGGTGGCCAAGGGGCATTGCACCAGAATTCAGGAATCAGAGCCCCAAGGCACAGGGCAGTAAATGCTATGATTCCATGGTCATCTCTCTGGAAAACTTGCCCTCAAGGCCACAGTTTGCCTTAAAGATATCTGAAATGTCTTCAGGGTCATTCTCCCATTGTTGAGGTGAGTAGAACCTGGATTCCTTCCATCAATATTAATCTCTTTAGCAAATGGTTGCTTGGCCACATCTTTAGCATTTTCTCCAAAACAGGCTTTTTTATTCTTTACATGGCCAGGTTGAGAGTTTTCCAAATATCCATTCTGCTTCCCTTTTAATTATAAATTCCACCTATAAATTACTTTGCTCTCTCTCATTTTACTGTAAGTGTCCAAAAGAAGCCATGCAGCACCTTGAATGCTTTGTTTGCTATTCAGATATTTCTTCTTTCAGATATTGTAGTTCATCACTTTCATCACTCTTAAGTTCTGTCTTGCACAATTTCCTAGAACATGAGCACCATTCCACCAAGTGCTTTGCAACTATGTAACAAAGAAGACTTTTACTCCATTCTCAATACCTTGTTTCACAGTTTCATCTGAGACTTCATCAGAATGGCCTTTACCATTCATATTTCTACCAACATTCTTATCACAACCACTTACATAATTCCTAAGAAAATTTAGACTCTCCTTACAGTCCATGTCTTCTTCTGGGTCCTCACCAGAATTACTCTTAACACTCCATTCATGGCAATATAAGCTTTATCTTGCCTGGTTTTCCAAACTCTTCCATCCTTTATCCATTGCTCTCTTTCAAAGTTGCTTCCACATTTTCAAATATTTGTTACAGTAACAGTCCCAATTCTTGGTACTAATTTTCTGTCTTAGTTCATTTTGTGGTGCTGTAACACCATACCACAGACTGGCTGATTTATAATGAACAGAAATTTATTTGGCTCAAAGCTCTGGAGACTGTGAAGACCAAGATTTAGGGGCCATATCTAGTTAGGGTCTTCTTGCTATGTCATAACATGATGGAAGGCATCACATGGGTGAGAGAAAGAGTGAGAGAGGGCGAAAGGGGACCTAACTTGCTTCTATAACAAACCCACTCTTGAGATAATAACCACACTCCTGTGCTAATGACAATTATTTATTCATGAGGTCTCCCACTAGGCCCCACCTATCAACACTGTTGCTTTGGGGATTAAATTTCCAACAGGAAACTTGAGGGACACATTCAAACCATAGCAAGCTTGTTATTTTTATGTCTCCTCATTTTCCAAGTGTTATGTTCATCTTTTTGATTTTCTGTTACATTTTTTGTTACTAAAGTACCTAGAATATTACTAGCTACAATGTCATAAAGTTAATATTTACTAGCATATTGGTTGATAAAACATTGTAAATTTTTTAATAGTGACTGTCCAAAATTTTTGTAGCCTATAAATTTGTTTTAGCTTTACTGAGGTGTAATTAACAAATAAATATTGTGTATATTTAAGGTGTTCAGCTTGATGTTTTGATACACATATACACTTTGAAATATTCACTACAATCATGCTAATTAATATATCCATCACTTCCCTCACATCATCACCATTTCTTCCTCCTCCTCCTCCTTCTTCTTCCTGTCTTCTTCTTCTTCTTCCCTCCTCCTCCTCTTCCTCCTTCTCTTCCTTCTTCTTCTCATTCTGGTAGTGAGAATACTTCAGACCTACCCTCTTGGCAAATTTCAAGTATATAATATAGTATTTTAACTATAGTCATCATGATATTCATTAGATCTTCAGAACTTATTCATCTGGAAAAACTAAAACTTTGTGCCCTTTGACCAACACTTGCTATCATTTGTCTTTTTCATAGTAGCCATCTGAAGAGGAGTGAGGTAATATCGCATTGTGATTTTAATTTTCAATTCCCTGATGATTAATGATATTGAGCACCTTTTCATGTACCTGTTGACCATTTGTATGTCTTCTTTGGAAAAATGCCTATTCATATCTTTTGCTCATATTTTTAAAATCAGGTTATTTGTTCTTTTGCTATTGAGTTATATGACTTCCTTATGCATTTTGGATATTAACCCCTTATCAGAGATATAATTTGCAAATACTTTCTCCCATTACAGAGGTTGCCATTCACTCAACTAATTGGGGTTTTTGTATTTTTTTTTTTTTTTTTTGCTGTGCAAAAGATTTTTAATTTGGTATAGTCCCACTTGTCTATTTTTGCTTTTGTTGCCTGTGTTTTTCATGTTGTATCCAAAAAGTGATTTCCTTATGTCAAGAAGCTTATCCACTATGTTTTCTTCTAGTAGTCTTATGGTTTCATGTCTTACATGCAAATATTTATTCTATTTTGAGTAGATTTTTATATATAGTGTGAGACGAAGGTCTAATTTCATTTTACTGCTTATGGATATCCAGTTTTCCCAATACCATTTATTGAAGAAACTCTTATTTCCCTATTGTATGTTCAGCACCTTTGTTGCAGATCAGTTGACTATAGATTTATTTCTGAGCTCTCTATTCTGTTTTATTGGTCTATATGTCTGTTTTTATGCTAGTACTGTATTTCTTTGAATACTCTAGCTTTGTAACATACTTTGAAATCAGAACGTGTAATGCCTCCAACTTTGGTCTTCTTGTTCAAGATTGCTTTGGTTATTGGGGCCTTTTGTGAGTCCATATGAATTTTAGAATTGTTTTTTCTATTTTTGTAAAGAATAACATTTGAATTTTAATAGGAACTTCATTGAATCTGTAAGTCATTTTTAGTAGTATGGACATTTTAACAATATTAATTTTTGTAATTCATGAACGTGGGATGTTTTTCCATATATTTGTGTTTTCTTTAATTTCCTTCATCAATAAATTATGTATTTTTCAGTGTAGAAGTTTTTTACCTCTTTAGTTAAATTTATTTCTAAATATTTTATTCTTTTTGGTGCTATTGTAAATGAGATTATTTTCTTTTATTAATAACATAGTTTGTTGTTTGGGTATAGAAATGCCATTAATTTTTGTATGTTGATTTTTATATCCTGCAAGATTAATAAATTTGTTTATCAGTTCAAACAGTTTTTTATTATTGTTGTCATGTCTTTAAAATTTTCTACATATGTGGCCACATCATCTGCAGACGGTGAAAATTTTACTTCTTTCTTTCTGTTATGGTTACCTTTTATTTCTTTTTCTTGTCCTATTGCTTTAGCTAGGATTTTCAGTACTATGTTGAATAATCGGCAGTCATGTCTCATACTAGATTTTAGAGAACAAGATTTTCATTTTCTCCTGTTGATTATGATGTTGGTAATGGAATTTTCATATATGGCCTTTATTATGATGAGATAAGGTCCTTCTATACCTATTTTGCTGAGAGTTTTTATGATAAATGGATGGTCAGTCTTGTAAAATGCTTTTTCTGCATCTATTAAAATGAACATATGGTTTTTAGCTTTTATTCCATTAATGTGGTATATCACAATCATTGATTTTCATATTTTGAATCATCCTTGCATCTCAGGGATAAATCCCACTGGGGTATATTGTATTAATATAGTCCTTTCAATTTACTGTTGAATTCAGATTGCTAGTATTTTATTAAAGATGTTTACATCTATGATCATTAGGAATACTGGCCTGTAACTTTCTTTTCTTGTGATGTTTTTGTTTGGCTTTGGTATCAATCAGTATAATAGTGGCCTCATCCAATGAATTTGGAAGTGTTCCCTCTTTTTCTATTTTTTGGAAGAGTTAAGAAAAATTGATATTAATTTCTCTTTGAATGTTTGGTATTAATAGAATTCACCTGTGAAGCCATGTGTTCTGGACTTTTCTTTGTTGAGAGGTTTTTAATTACAAATTTAATACCCTTACTTGTTATTAGTCTAAGCTTTCTATTTCTTCTTGATTTAGTTTGATAGGTTGTATGCTTCTAGGAATTTATTCATTTCTCCTCAGTTATCCAGTTTGTTCTGTAGTTGCCATGTAAAATGGAAAGAACACTGCTAGCATTTGCTGGTTTTTTAAATGCATATTTTATACATATAATTTTTTAAAATTCATCTGGATAGATCTTGTGATAGTATCACATAATAAGGAACAAGGAATTTGTTAGTTATGTGTGATAGAAACCCAGATCAAACTATTTTTTTAAAAAATCTGTTGCCTCACATTCAATCTTTCCACCAATATTTACTAAGCAGCTCTTATATATCAACCTATTGCTTATTATGCTGGGCATATAAAGATGAACAAGAAATCTCCGTCCATCAAGCTCACAGAGTTCTAATGTGTCACCGAGATTCATCTTTTCCTTTCCATTTCTAGGCTGTGCCTGACTTCATGTGACCTTTTCTCAACCAGCTTTCTCCCTGTCACTGCCAGATGGTTTCCAGCTACTCCTAGGTTGCATGGGTCCCACAGTTTTAAAGACCAGGGAGAGAGAAGCTGTGTCTTTCCCAACTTTTATGTCAAATCCCCTTAAAGATCTCTATCAGAATGTGCTGGGATCATGTGTCTACCCCTGGACCAATCACCTTCCTCCTTGAGTTGGGATGTTCTAGTTGACCACTGGCACCATGTGCCTCAAGCTGTGGCAGAGAACTCTGGTTCTTGATTGACAGCTCTACCAGAACCACATGCAGTGAGGGAAGAGTCTTCCCAAAGGGAAGGAATGAAAGAGAAGGAAAAGAACCAATGCCCCTACACATTTCTCAAAAACAATTTAATAACAGCCTATGAACTCTCGGTTGAAGATTACAAATACAAAGTAGAAGTTCAATCTTCATAAATTTTCTATTTACATCCTTATGTTTTGTTCAAACTTTGGTAAATATTTACTCCTCATAAAAATTTGAAAGTTGTTCATTATATTAATAATCTTGTTGTCTTTTCAGAAGAATAATACATTAAAAGTTTTATGATTTATCTTCAGATTCTGGTTCTGTGAAGTAGATCATGCTAAGAGATATATACTCATCTTGTAGTTTCCAGTGTATAGAAACATGTTGTATAAACTGATTTGTTACTGAGGCAGCTGAAAATAGTGGGTAAGAGCCTTCAGCATCTCTGTGACCTTGGGTCTCTCTACACATTAGTCCTCTCATCATTAAACTAAGGGTAATAATAATACCTACTTCATAATGTTTATTGTAAAGACTAAATGAACTAATCTGCATAGAGAACTTAGAACAGTACCTACCTTATAATAATCAGTAAATATTAATTACCATTACGATTATTATTGATTTAAAAAAACACTGAAAAATATGACTTCATATAAAATATAAATCCCCAAAGAAATGTTATTAAATATATGGGACTGCTTTGTAATGATTAACATTACAGAGTTCTAATGCTTTTTCACTTTTTATAAGCTATTAAAAATGAATTTCTCTTCAACTACAATATTTCAAATCATTGTGGTGAACATAAAACACACACACACACACACACACACACATATATATATGTATATATATAAAATATTTGACTGCTTTAAAGCGTATAAAGACAATTGCAACTGAGAATCACAACTAAAGTATGAATGGGATGATTAATATTGCATTTATTATTACACACAGTAATTTAGAAAAATTGCTCTAAAGCTTCTAAACAAAGCAAAACAAAATAGAAAAGCACAAGATAGTATGTGAATGGTACCAAGAATAGTATGAAAAAAGTAAAAAATGTGTTATGATCCCAGAAAACATATTTTATTTAAAAAACTTTAAGTTGTCAATTCCATTA
The DNA here is from genome assembly GCF_020740605.2 of Lemur catta. NCBI lineage: Eukaryota > Metazoa > Chordata > Mammalia > Primates > Lemuridae > Lemur > Lemur catta. The sequence continues at coordinate 84,372,670 of NC_059133.1, forward strand.
TTACACCAGATATTTTATCTTTTTATGAATTTATTGGCATTTCTTTTTATCTAAAAACAGATAACATTTTAAGATTGTATGTGACACACCAATAATGCCTTGATCATATTCTCTTGATGCACACTATGCTAAAATATGAAAATAGCATTAGACCAATAAAAGAGAATCTTCTAATTACTAACCAAATTTCTTTTCTTAGAAAGTTGTTAATATAAATACTTGCAGAATTCGACTTAGTCTTATGAGAACATTATTTCTTACTGATCTTTAATTGACTCATTCACTTGTTTCTCTATAGCTTTAAACGTACCAATTCATTTGGTACAAAATGGATCTTGAATGAACAAATGAATAATTGAGGAGAAGAATATGTGATGTAGAATAAAATAGTTTTAAAGTAGTAAGATCATCGGATAACTCTTATTGTGATTGTTGTGCAAACAAGGAAGGGAGAAAGAGGAAATGAATATAAAGGGCTTACCATGTGACCTGTTTTAGATATACATTATTACGCTTCATCGCTCTCATCCAGTTTATCAAGTTAGGAGGAACTACCCCATTTTCAGATGAAAAAATTGAGGCTTAAACAAAAATTATGCCAAAGCCAACAGCTAATATATGATTAACACTATTCATACCTAACTCTGGACAAAACCAAATCCATTTCTTTAACACCATATTGTGCTGCCTCCTTGTAATGAACAATATAATATGTTGATATCACTATTTTCTCACCAATCTTCACTTTCAACATCCTTTGCAATATACAGAGACTGAATATATATGTAAAACAAATTTCTGGGTATTTTTCCATTTTTACACTTATCATAACCCAGAATATTAAAAAACTACATCTTCCATATCTGCAAAATTTGCCTTTAATCCTCTTTTATTTCAAATTTTGTTTTTAAATTTTTTTCTTATGCCCTACTGTCCATCCCTCAACTCTTTTTCTACAAATAAATAAATAAATAAGAAAAAAAACCTCAGTAATGTCTAAGTTCCTTGACTTTTTACTAATATTGACAGGGCACAGAATTGAACTTTAAATTTGTGTTTCCAAATAAACATCTAGTTATAAGGACTACATTGAAAGGAAACTAATGAAATTCCAAGGTGCTCTGGGGTGGCTGTTTTATTCTGATCGGTGGCAGATTGCACTATTGACCAAATGTCAGACACGGAGCGATACAATGATTGAATAAAACTGTATACATAATCGGAGCAGAGAACTTTGCCAGGACCGGCTTTGTCGCCTTTCTCATAATACTAAAGGAAATTCTTATTTTTTTTCTTCTCCTCTCTGAATGCAAATAAATTTTTTTCTTTCTGTGCCCCCTCCTCCTTTTATTGGTGCCCCCAGATAAAATAATGCAAGGTGCCTTAGCCAGAGACGCTGATGAAATATTTTCAGCCCAGATATTAATCTGTTATCAGTTCTGTAGGTGTGAAATGTGATGAAGATGACAGAGAATCATGCTCTGCAGGCCTCAAGTAATTTGCACCAAAGATATTTAGATCTATCTTTGGACACTGAAGATCAGTTATTATGGGAGGGGAAAAGCCCTTGGGGAGTCTACCTTGAAACATATTTCAAATGCCAGGGGAGTTGCATGAAAATTGGGTAATGAATGAAACTCTGATTGCAGAAAAATCACTTTGGAATGTGACTGCTGCAGCACACTGCTGCTCTGTGTAAACCTTAAATGCTTGACAACACGAACTGAATAGTGCGGATTCTATGACACATTCTAATACTACTTTCTATCTTGACTGCTCTTGCTGCGTCCAGTTGGGGATGAATAAATATTTGTCATACAACCTAATAGTTTTATTTTTTTTCCTTTAATCGAAAAAATGATCATGATCATGGTGTGCTCATAATATATGAGAGGCTGCAGATGGCTTATGATAAGTTCACCAAAGAAATTTTATCTTCTTTATCCCTGTAATGCTGTATAAATCAAATGTTGTTTCTTATACTCCAATAGATATTCCTGAAAGCCTATAAATTAAGCTAGCCAGGACTGTACTTTTCATTCTTAATCATCAAGCTGGGATCAAGAGATCTTACTAATATTTCCTTTTGGAAAACTTCTCTGAAATAGCCAAAAATGGTTTACCAATGATAATCAGGTAGAGATGGTTATGTACTCATTACTAGTTCTGAGTTGGGAATTCACCTTGGAACAAAGAACCCATGGTTGCTTATACCATTTAGGCATCTACTGTGAATATAAGCATGGGACCACAAGTCCTAATGTAACTTTTCAAAAACAGCACATTAATTTAAGTTATGAGTGTCTGTGTATATAAACTCATCAGATTTTAATGTTCAGAATGAAATTAAAAATTTGTTTAATAATGAAAATACACTCATAGAAATACTTACATTTACACGGTCTAAGAACTGTCTCTTCTTTAAAGCCTATCCATGAGTAAAACTGATTATAGTCCATCTAAATATGTACATGTTTCTCTCACAACCCTCCTAGGGTCTGAATGTTTATGTCTGCTTAAAATTCATATGTTGAAATCCTGACCCCAAATGTGATGGTATATTGAGGTGGGATCTTTGGAAGATGATTAGGTCATGAGGACGGAGCCCTCATGAATGGTATTAGTGCCCTTATAAAAAGGCCCAACGGGGCTTGTTGCCCCTTCTATAATGTGAGGACACAGCAAAAAGACAGCATCCATGACTGAGAAATCAGGCCCTCACCACACACCAAACATGCCAGTGCCTTGATCTTGGACTTTCCAGCCTCCAGAACTGTGAGAGATAAATGTCAATTGGTTATAAGTCATCCAGTCTATGGTATTTATGGCAGCCTGAACAAACTAAGACAGCCACAAAGAGAATTTTTTAAAATATTTATTTATATGACTGTTTATGTTTTTTAGAATGTAACCTATGTAGGAAGTATGCCTTCACCAGAACCTGGCACATAATAAATGCCCAACAACTGTTGGTAGAATGAACACATAAATGAAGAAAAGAAGGAATATTTAAATCCTTAAAAGGAAAATGGGGTTATGTGAAAGAAAATCACCAATGGCTTTTCCTTTGGCTTTTTTTTTTTTTTTTTTACATACTAGAAGTGGCAAAAATAAAAAAGGAAGAAAACAAGGGGGACTCTCTAAAATAAACTGAATTTCATCTGTTATGGAATCAAAGAATGTAATATAAAGAGCCAAAAAGTAGAAATATTCCATTCTTTTCACCTGCAGCAAAAGATCGTCTACCAGGTGACATCAGAGCAAAAGAGATTTGCTTCAGGTTTTGGGGCTACATGAACCAGCTGGATCCTGGAGAGGTGAATTCCATAGTGAAAACTACTTCTGACCTTGGAAGTTATGATCCAAGTCATTTCATTCCAGATTTCAAAATGGTGCACAGACGACCCCCAGCTGCACCAGGGACACCAATCTTCTCCAAGGGTTTTTAAAGCAATTAAGTTTGGCATTACTGTACCTGAAATATCTTTCCCAGTTAGACCTAGTGTATATCAGAATCCCTCATGCATTTCAGAGTTACAGTACACATCAATGGAAACAAAATTCCTTAACTCAATAATAAATGTTCAATTATTTTTTTAAAAGGTAATTTTTTATAATTCAGAATTTGAGGGTGGAATTGAGAAGATTTACTTTCCCAGAGGGCAAGCCCAGAGAGAGGGCTGATCACTTTATGTGCTGTAAGGAAAGACAAGAGGGACTTTAAGGCACTGCTTAGCATAGATGAGGGTGGATATGACCACAGAGGAGACCATTGTAATTAGTATTTGAAAAACAGGGAGGAGAAGAACAACAACTGTCTAAGCAAATAGCAGTGAAGCCCCACCAGATTACATTGTCTTTCTAGAGAGGATTCTAAATATGAACTACTTGATATTTTTTTCTGCTCATCATGCTACTATGAAAAAGAAGACTTTTTAAAAGTAATTTATGTCTGCAGATTTCTTAATTTTTTCAAAGTTTATAAAAACAAATATTGACAGTGGAACATTTGGATCCTTAACACTGTCTATGTCTACATATCTATTAATAACTATCTATCTATAATATATTGCATATATAGTGTTTTCAATGATATATATGGTATTGTGTATACATGGTATAGTATTCAAAGTGATTTCATAATTCTTTGAAATAAAATCCCCTGAAACAAACTCAAGAAGCCTATGGCTCTACATAAAACTCACTGCATCACAAATTAAGATACATCAAACCCAGAATGCATAATTCCCAGCATAAGTAATATGCCAGAGCATATCCTATATTTATTTCCAAATAGGTGATATATGCTATGTAGTAGGATAACATTTTGCTAATAAATTGAAGGGTTTTTTCCCCTTACTTTCTATATCTTACTCACCATCTTTCCCACTCAAAGAGTAGCTAGAGTATTACCTGCTTCCTGCCACAAGGAAGAGGTGATACAGCAAAATTAAGACAATAAAGGCAAAGTCAGTTATTGGTTTTATCTTTCAAATCCAGGACTCTTGCTCAGAGATTTGGAAGCCTTGGAAAACAAGGCTTCCCTAGTCCCCAGCAATATTCAAGACCAGATAAGTTTTCCACAAATGGATACATGAAGAGAAAAATCAGAAAGGGGGAAAGAGAACATGAATACTGGTGAGTTCTTGAAAAATAACCCTTTTTTATTTCCGCTACCTGGAATGAAATGCTAGAAAGAGAAAGATATAAACCAAAAAAAAAATTGGCTGAGTTTCCTGTTCTCAAGGAAGAGAAGCAATTTACAAGGGCCTTAGCGGTCTCCATGCCTACACTGGAGAGTGAATGACAGAACACACCACATGATGTGTCTGGGCAGAAAGACTTAGGATGGACTGAGTGAGTTTTCTGCAGCCTAGGGGGTTACTAGAGCAGTGTGAAGTTTACCCAGAGACCAAGAACAAAAGGTGGCATATCTGAAGTGGAGTTGTGAACCGAATAAAGAAAATGGGGGAATGAGTGAACTGTAAAAGTTCATGAGTGAAGACCAGACCAGAATGGCACTGTCAGCAGAAGTTAGAGCAGGTGTTGACACCCGGGGAGGTACACACCATGTACAATGAACTCCATGCCACAAAGCAAATGCTCCTCAGAACATTTAGACATAACTACAAGAAAAAAGGAAAAGGCAAGGATTAGGGAAGTGTGGAGGAATCCCAAAATTTGAATTTACCTTTCTACTGCCCAAGATATCTGTGCAATTACCCTGAAGGAGAGCATACCTACTGTGATCAAGAAACAGGTTGGAAACAGGTATATTAAAAAATGCTTAACATCATTAGTCATCAGAGAAATGCAAGTCAAAACTACAGTGAGACATCATCTCACCTCAGTTAAAATGGCTTTTATCAAAAATACAGGCAATAACGAATGCAGGCAAAGATGTGGAGAAAGGGGAACCCTGGAATGCTGTTGGTGGGAATGTAAATTAGTGTAACCACTATGGAGAACACTATGGAGGCTCCTCAAAGAACCGAAAATAGAACTACCATATGAGCCAACAATCCCACTGCCAGGTATATGTCCTAGGTAAAGGATGGAAATTCAGTATATTGAAAAGATATTTGCACTCCCGTGTTTATTGCAGCACTATTCACAGTAGCCTAGGTTTAGAATTAACCTAAATGTCCATTAACAGATGAATGGATAAAGAAATTGTGGTACCTATACACAATGGAAGATTATATGGCCACAAAAAGGAATGAAATCCTACCATTTGCAACAACATGGATGGAACTGGGGAACATTATGTGAAGTGAAACAAGCCAAGCACAGAAAGAAAAATCTCATATGTTCTCACTGATATGTGGGAGCTAAATATTAAAAACAATTGATCTCATGGAGACAGAGAGTAGAATGATGGTTACTAGGGCTGGGAAGGGTAGCAGAGATAAAGTGAGGATGGTTAATGAGCGCAAAATATAGTTAGATAGTTAGAATGAACAATACTTGATAGCACAACAACGTGACTATAGTCAACAATAAGTTAGGATATACTTTAAAATAACTAGAAGAATAGAATTGAAATGTTCCTAACACAAAGAAATGTTAAATGCCTGAGGCAATGGATACCCCAATAACCCTGATTTGATTAATTCACATTGTATGCCTATATCAAAACATCACACGTACCCTATAAATATATGCAACTATTAGGTACCCATAATAATTAACAATAAAAAATGTTTTAAAAGTACTCAAAAAAGGAAACAGGTTGGAGAACAGGATGACTGGTACAAAGTGAGTAAAGGGTAGGGTGTTAGGACCTAAGTGTGGAAAGAAAATGGTAGTGACACTGTACAGGCCAAAAACTATTATAACGACTTGGCTTTTATTCAAAGTGATATAGAAAACTACTGGAGGGTTTTAAGGAGACTTGTTACACAGACTTCCCTTTAATTTAATACAGTTACTCTGGCTAATTTGTTAAAAATATAGTTAAGAAGGGTAAAGGTAGAAGCAGGGAGTCAAGGTAGAAGAGAAAGCTATTTCAATATTCCAGGTGAGAAATGATATTGGCTTAGATCAAGGTGGTAGTGATGGAAGTGGTATGATTGTCATCAGATTCCGGGTATCTTTTAAAGATTGAGCCTTGGCATTTACTAATAGACAGAGTGATGGATGTGTAAGAGTAAGTGTAAGGTTTGGGGGTCAAACAATTAGAAGAATGGAGTTGCCTTTCTCTGAAACAGAAAAGACCAGAGAGATTAGGTTTGAGTGGCTTTGCATATGCTAAATTTGAGTAATGACTGTTAGACATCTAAATCCAGATTTCAAATAAGTAGTTGTATATTCAACTCTGGAGTATAAGGGCAATGTTGAGGCTGGAAAGTCACCAAGTTATAAATGTCATTTAAAACCATGACACCAAATGAAAGCAAGAGAATGAATGCAGATAGAAAGGAGACAATGTATAAGGACTGAGGTATAAAAAAGGAAAGGTATAAGCTCTGATACACACCAACGTTATAGGATTAAAATAATGAAGAATCAGGAAAGAAAACTGACAAGAATTCTGAGGTAGGAGCTAAAAAAGGAAAAATTTAAGAAGGAGAAATTTCTAAGGTTCAATTGTGCAAATATTGCAGCCTAATCTAATAAGATGAGAACTGAAAATTTGCAATTGAATTTAGAAACATGGCACTTACAAAAAAATTTTTTTTTTAAATTTAGTTGGGCATGGTGGTATGTGCCTGTAGGCCCAACTACTTGGGAAGCCAAGGCAGGAAAATTGCTTGAGCCTAGGAGTTTGAGGTTGGAGTGAGCTATGATGATGCCACTGCACTCTAGCCTGGATGACTGAGCAAGACCCTGTAAAAAAAAGAAAAGGAAAAAGAAGAAAAGAAAAGAAAAGGAAATAAAGAAAAGAAAAGAAGAAAGAAAAAAGAAAGAAAGAAACACAAAGAAAGAAAGAGAGAGAGAGAAAGAAAAAGAAAGAAGGAGAAAGAGAAAAAAAGAAAGAGAAAATTTAATTGACATAGGCTATAGGGGAGATAATTATTAGGAGGGTGGTGTTGAACAAGCAAGAAGGCATGGGGCTTATTGCATAAGAAGAAATTATCCTTAGCTAGGAGCACTAACAAGTTCCTTCATGTGAGAGGTGAGAAAGCAGAGTACATACACACAGATGCAGGTAGGTGGCTGTCTTAGTCTATTTGGGTGGCTTTAACAAAATACCTTAGACTGTGTACTTCATAAACAGAAATTTATTGCTCACTGTTCTGAGCATTGGGAAGTCCAAGATCAAGTTGCCAGAAAATTCTGTGTCTGGTGAGGGCCCATTACTTGTGAGTGGCAGCTTCTATATGTTTTTCCAGGTTGGATGGGGCAAACAGACTCCCTCACACTCTTTTTATTAGGACACTAATCCCATTTACAAGGGCTCCTAATCACCTACTAAAGGCTCCATCCCTAAACACAATCACACTGGGGATTAGGTTCCAACAAGTGTATTTTGGGGTGGCACAAACTTTCAGACCAAAGCAGTGGGTAAACATGGTGGAGGGACCATGATGAAATTCACTTCTTGGCTCCTATTTTCTCAGTAAAATAAGAAACAAGGGCCGGGCACGGTGGCTCATGCCTGTAATCCTAGCACTCTGGGAGGCCGAGGCGGGCGGATCGTTGGAGCTCAGGAGTTTGAGACCAGCCTGAGCAAGAGCGAGACCCCGTCTCTACTAAAAATAGAAAGAAATTATATGGACAGCTAAAAATATATATATAAAAAATTAGCCGGGCATGGTGGTGCATGCCTGTAGTCCCAGCTACTCGGGAGGCTGAGGCAGAAGGATCACTTGAGTCCAGGAATTTAAGGTTGCTGTGAGCTAGGCTGATGTCATGGCACTCATTCTAGCCTGGGCAACAGAGTGAGACTTGGTCTCAAAAAAAAAAAATAAATAAATAAATAAGAAACAAGAACAATGGGCACGAGTGAAGATGGGGTTGTAACTATGTTTTTTAAGACTTTTTTTTTTAGTGCCATTTTAGCTTCATAGCAAAATTGAGAGGAAGGTAGAGATTTCCCATATACTCCCTGCCCCGACACTTGCACATCCTCCCCCCATTATCAACATCTCACAGCACAGTGGTACATTTGCTATAATGCATGATCCTACATTGACAAGTCATTATCTCTTAGAGACCATAATTTACATTAAGATTTACTCTCAGTGCTGTAAATTCTATGGGTTTTGGCAAATGTATAATGACATGTATCTTCTGTTATAGTATTAACATTATACAGAGTAGTTTCAATGCCCTAAAACTCCTCTGTGCTCTGCCTACTCACACTTCTCTAGCCACTGACTCCTGGGAACCACTGATCTTCTTACTATCTTTATAGTTTTGCCTTTTCTAGAATGTCATATAATTGAAAGCATACAGTATGTAGCCTTTTCAAATTGGTTTCTTTCACATGGTAATGTGCATTTAAGTTTTCTTCGTATCTTTTCATGACTTGATAGCTCATTTCTTTTTAGTGCTGAATACATGCTATTGTCTGGGTGTACCATAGTTTATTTATCCACCTATTGAAGGACATCTTGATTACTTTCAAGTTTTGGCAATTATGAATAAAGATTCTATAAACATCTGTGTGCAGGTTTTTATGTAGATAGAAGTTTTTAACTCCTTGGTATAAATATCAAGGAGCACAGTTGCTGGTTCTATGGTAGTAATAAAAGTATTTTTAGTCTTGAAAGAAATGACCAAACTGTCCTCCAAAGTAACTGTACCATTTTGCTTTTCCATCAACAATAATTGAGAGTTTCTCTTGCTCTACGTCCTCACTTGCATTTGGTGATGTCAGTGTTGTGGATTTTGGTCATTCTAATGGTTAGTGGTTATCTTTAATTTCCATATCCCTGGTGACATATGATGTGGAACATCTTTTCATATGCTTGTTTACCATTTGTATACCTTCTTTAGTGAGGTATCTGTTACAGTCTTTGGCTCATTTTTTAATCTGGTTGTTTGTTATTGTTGAGTTTTAAGAGTTCTGTGTGTATTATGGATAAACATCCTTTATCACATATGTTTTTTGCAAATATTTTTTCCCAGTCTGTGACTTGTCTTTTCATTCTCTTGACTGTGTCTTTCACAAAGCAAAATTTTTAAATTTTAATGGAAGTCTAGTTTGTCAATTCTTTCTTTCATGGATCATGCCTTTCGTGTTACATCAAACAGTCATTGCTAACTCCAAAGTCAGCTAAATTTTCTTCCATGTTGTCTTCCAGTGTTATAGTTTTGCATTTTACATTTAGGTCTATATCTACATTTTCATATGGTACCTTCTATATGGTTAGAATAACTATTTTATAAATATGGTGAACAGATTTTTCTCAATCTAGCTCTTAATAGTGATACAGGCAAGTTTTAAGATATCATCAAAACAAATCATGTAGACCAGTCTCTACATTCCAAGAATTTTCATTTATTCATTAACTTCACAAATATTAAATAATCCTTACTATGTTCAGGTACTCCTTTACTGTTTCACAAAGAAGTATAAAGACTGACATATAGAAAAGACTAAAAATTACTCCCCCCGGAGACTCACCTGGAGAAAAAATATTAAAACTTCCCAAAATAGATATCTTTGTACCAAAAAAAAGGGAAGAAAACCAAGCAAAATTAAATTTTCTATGGACATAAGGAAATGTGACTTAGTATTTATTCTTTCTGAAGACTCATTTACTTAATTTGTTATTAATTTTAAGGTGTAGGAAGCCTACACTATTAGTGACTCACAGACAGAAAGAAAGCACCCACTGAATGAAAATGAAATATGGGGTAATGGGCAGAACATTCCATTGAAATTAGAAGACCAGAAACAGGCCCAGATTCATCACTTAACTTGCTGTGGGCCCTTCTCTTCAGCCTCAAGAGCTTCGTCTGATAAATAGATATACAGTAGTCTCCCCTTATCTGTGGCCTTGCTTTCCATGTTTTCAGTTACCCATGATCAACTGTGGTCCAAAAATATTTAATGGAAAATTCCAGAAATAAATAATTTATAAGTTTTAAATTGCACACCATTCTGAGTAGCATGAAGAAATCTCATGGTGTACCACCCTATGCCACTAATCCGTCCCACCCTGGACATGAATCATCCCTCTCTCCAGCATATCCACATTAATACACCACCAACCAGCTAGTTACTTAGCGGCCATTTCAGTTATCAGATCGACACATCACAAGAAGGATGAATACAGTACAAATAAGATATTTTGAGAGAAAGACCACATTCACATAACTTTTATTATGATATTTTGTTATAGTTGTTTGTATTATTGGTTATTGCTGTTAATCTCTTGCTCTGCATAATTCATAAATTAAACCTCATTGTAAGTATATATGTAAAGGACCATCTGTAATTTCAGGCATCCACTGGAAGTCTTGGAATGTATCCCCTGAGGATCAGGGGAGAATATTGTATTAATAAAGTTTGAGCATCCCTAATCCAAAAATCTGAACTCTAAAATGCTCCAAAATCTAAAATTTTTTCAGTGCCAACATGATACCACAAGTGGAAAATTCCACTCTTATGTACTTAACATAATCTTTGTTTCATGCATAAAATTATTTAAAATATTATATAAAATTAGCTTCAGGCTATGTATATAAAATGTATTGAAACATAAATGAACTTCATATTTAGACTTGTGTCCCATCCCCAAGACATCTCACTATGTACATGTAAATATTCCAAAATCAAAAAAAAAAAATTGAAATTTTGAAACATTTCTGGTCCCCAAGCATTTTGGGTAAGGGATACTCAACCTGTACCTAATTTTGTAGTTTTTATGAGGCTCAAATAAGGTACTGAATATAAAATTACTAAGAAAATTATTGTATCATTTTATTGTTTTAAACCTGTTTTATAGTAAAATGTGGTTTTGCTCTTGTTTTTTTTTTCTTCTAAGTGGATTATTTTCTTCAAACCTTCCTTTGGTATAATCACATGTTTTTGCAGAATGAAACTACTACACAGCAATTGCAGGATGATATAGACACAATATTAATAGATTTAGTGTTTTTAAAATATTTTACTGTTGTGTACTTTTGTTCCTGATAAATTATTTTATGATAAAATTAGTGACTTTTTCTCTTTCTGTAAAACAAGCAAACAGAAAGTCTAATGACTAGCTAAGACCTTAGAAATTATACCTCCAACTAAGTGCATGTTCTCATGTGGCAAGTGTTGATTTAGCTTATCTACCACTATGAACAATAGATCCAGTCATTAGGGCCTACCTATTTTAAAAGCAGTTTTTAAATTTTTAAATCCCTACTTAGATGATCTCTGAAAAATGCCTTCTACACTCTGAGGAAATAAAATGCAGAAATGTTCACATTCATGAGACAATAGCTTTGACTGAATGCTGTAAAATGAAATCTGCTCTTTCAGTTTTTCTTTCAAAAGAAAAATTGCATAAATAATACATTTGGGCCTTGCAATACCAAACAAGCACAATAGCTACTTTACAGCTTTCATCAAAATGAAGGCCATCTTTTTCATTTTATTATGGAACCATTAATACAATATCATCAACTCTGATTGGCTACAAGGCTCCTGACAGAAGGCGTCCTGCCGGATGTCAGTGGAGGAGGTGCTAATATCGCTGGAATAGGCTTTGGCATCAGCCCAGTGACTGAGGAGCTGATCAAACCTGAAAAAATAAATAAATAAATCTAAAACTTTTCAAATTTGGGGGTATGGCTTCTTTCTCAGGAAAATTCATATAAGACCTACTTTCATCATGCCCCTCAAATTCACTTGAGAATCTCTTACATAATGAATGAATAATAGAAGTGTTTACATCTAGATTACCTTCCTCATTTAGTTTTTGGAATGCCTTCAGATAGATTTCTATCCCAATTAGCCTTTTCACTGGTCTGTATCAGAGACATTTAAAAAAAAGAAAAGAAAAGAAAAAAAAAAACCACAGGTAATAGTTCACGAGTCTATTTTCTACCTATTTTCACTTCAGACAAGAAAGATCTGTTAGAGGAAGGAATAGAAATAATAGCAAAATTACACTTTCTAATTATTCATGGATTTAAATTATCCTTGCTATTGTGGTCTCTGTCCCATGACAACAGATAATTGAGAGCTGGCTGTAATTGACATATTAGGGTTTTCTTTTATTTAAGGCAAATAGAAGGACACAGTTACACATTAGGTTTCCCCTGTAGGTAATATGAGCACATGGCAGATAGCCACAAAATAGAGGTTTAAAGGGATTTACTTACTTGGTATAAATACAGGGCTGTAGAAGGAATTTAAAGAAAATTCAAAGTAACCCATGGATAACAGCCTTATGTTATATGGATTTAGCACAACATGATTTAATTTCTCATAAAGGGGAATTAAACAAAGCAGTGTAACCTATGATTTCTTAGCATTCTTGTTGATGTTTTAAAAGAAAAATTAGTTTGCCTCTTCAATGGAAGTAATTTTTAAACGCCCTCTATATAATTAAATCTAATCTTCATTTTATCTTTGGAATACAAAAATATATCCCAAAGTGTGTGAGGAAATATTCCAGGTCAATGGGAAATGAGTCAAAAATTGTCAATCTGCTTGAAATGAACAAATACGATGTTACTTTAAGGCTTCACTACTTTACAGTATTGTGTCGATATTACAAGGAAAGTTTGCCTCTAGATTGCTACTTATTAGCTGTGTGATCCTGTGCAAGTCATTTAGCCTGCCAGTGCCGTAGTTTTCTGTCCCATAAAATGGAAATGGGAATGGGATTATGGTACCTACTAATATATGTAAAGTATTTAGAAGAATGCATGGCACATAATAAATATTCAAAAAGTGTTAGTTATTTTTGCTGCCCAACAGCATTCCAAATGATAGAAAAGTGAGAGTAAATTAAGAAGCAAAAAACAGTTACCATTTTGTTGTTGTTGTCAGCATCACATTCTGGTAAAATTCAAGAAAATCCTATTTCTTTACAAATTAACTGCTACTGAGATTGACTGAGTTAGATTTGAGGAATTTAAAATATAGTGAGCATCAAATATTTGTGTTTGCTTTTTTAACAGGCAAATTAAAACATTGGCAAGTGCCTTTTAATTTAATTTTTAATTCTTATCCCTTTGGAGACTACACATAAAATATTCATTTATCTTCAATTTCAGTTTGGTAATATATGCTTGGCAATTAAGAACTTGATGTTCTAAGAGATAAATGTATTTAGGTTAAATGTTAGTGCTTTGTATAAAGCCAACTTTGCAGGAATTGTATTATACTTCTTACTCTTTGGAGTGATATGAAGCAAAAGCTCTAACTTTTAGAGCTTTGGAAATGCCAATGGGTCCCTACCCTCTTCAATAAAACTGCTGACATTAAGAACGCCACCTTAATTTTACTTTTCGAACACAAGATGCTAAGCACTTAAAAGGCTTACAGCTTACTCTTGATTTGTTGCATTGATATCACTGATTTGGTCGGGATAATTCTAAAGCTCCCTAAGATTGGCCTTTGTTGTTGTAGGATACTAGTAATTAGGAACCAGTAATGGATTTAGCATTTTCCAATATTGATATCTACCACGAGTATCAGCCCAAGTTTTCTCACTTTCTGTTTATCTCATTTACCTAGCCCTACCTTCTTGTTATAAAGATAGATGAATCTTAACAAATTCACATGCATATGCAAATAAGCACGTGTATATTTCAGAAGCAGAATCACATAAAACTAACATCTGTAACAATAGTGTGCTTTAGATTTAGAAAATCAAAGTTACCTATAATTTAACTGTCAACATGTTTTCTTTGGTATTCCTTTCCTTTCTTTATAATTTGATTCACTATTATTTGTGAATTATTATAAATAAATTGCAGTTTGTTTTAATTACCCAAAAACTAATGGGGAATTGGTAATGTATCAGAGTTGAAGACAAGAAATATGATTTTGTTCAAGATATTTGTCCATTCTAAGAACTAGACGGCTCTTAGGTTAAATGAGTAGTTGGTTCTACAAAAATAATTTCAATAGTTCAAGAATCCCAATGAAAGTTTACTTTTCTTGGGCATAATTCTGTACCCAAGGTATGAAGCATCAGTTTCTTTGTCTGTGGCTACGATTGTATAAATCCATTGGAATCATATCAGTTATCTTATTCTAGCCAGAAACAGTAATTAAAAGATTTATTTTTTTTGATTAATTTTAAATGAGAACAATATTTATGACTCAATAGTATGACTTGTTTTGCAGGAAAACCCATACTACAGGAATCAGGTTTGAAAAGAGGATAGGAGAAGTCAGAGACAAAGAAGTATTTTTTTGGTGGTAGAAAGTTTGAGAAGTCTGGAATGGGGGTCTAGGCTCCCTTCCAGCTTCATAAATCATTATAACTTATTGTTTAGATTCCCAGCCATACCTTCTCATCCTAATGCAATGAAGGTCACTCTTTTTAAGAATGGTTATACCTCAACTTGTGCATAGAAATAGAATTTATCTTCCCCTATATAGACATTATTCTGTATAACATACAGGTGTTCTGTATATAAATGAACAATATTAATGTTCATGTGTAGTTCATGAAATTGAAGATGTATGCATATCTGAATATAGATTGAGTCTTTTGAAGGTTTGGCTGCTGGAGATTTAAGTAACTATATACGAGCAAATGCTCTGCATGGAGTTAATGTACAATTGTCTTTATAGAAAGCCTCCCACTTGCAACTTATGTTGTACCTACACACTTGGATTTATTTGATTGATTTGATTAATATCCTTGTTTATGTAATATAAATCATTCTTTAAAATCTTTGCATAATCAAATATCCTAAGGAAATAAGCTTTGTTTAAAGATGTTCATTAAGGTTATTTGAAGTAACAGAAATGGGGCACAATCTAAATGGCTAATGATGGTCAAAAAAAAAAAAAACTGAGTGGAACGTTTCCCATCTACTTAAGAGAGCATTTATTTTTTGAAAAATGGACAATTTCTTGTCATGATGCCAAGTGAAAAGAAAAATGACAGGGTGCCAGATTGTATATGTAATAGGAACACATCTATGTAAAAGAAAGCCACAGAAAAGATATTAATGTAAAATAATACTAGAAATAAAGATACTAAAATATAAATGGTGGTTGTCTCTGGGTGTCAGGATCATGGGAAATTTCTTTATGCCTCCTTCTACTTTTTCATGTTTTCTGTGGTGAATATATATGTTGCTTTCGTAACTGAAATTATATATACTTTATTTTATAAAAGTAATCCAGTTATTTTAAGAGGTGACTAAAATAATATAATATTTAATAGTTATATGTTACAAACAATGTATCAGGTATTGTTTTATATGTTTCATTTTCAATAACTAAATGAGCTAATTTGTTATTACCATTTTTGTAGCCAGGAAACTTAGGGACAAAGAGGTTAAGTAACTTGCCCCAACTTACAGTTAGTAGACTACAAAGCTTGGACTCAGAACTAGGATATATAGCTTTGGTCTGTGCTATACGATCACAGTCAAGTTACACTACTTAAAATGTATATTTGTTTAATATTTAAGCATGACAAAAGTATATATGTTATTACAGATACCCATGTACCCACCAAGTACTGATTTTTTGACATAATTCCAGAGCATGCTTATTCGAATAAGTATTGCCACTGTAAAATAGATCAATGGGAATATGTCACTTTAAGATGATGATGCCATTTTTATTATTTTAATAAGAATAGCTATTGTTTACTAATGTCTTAAAATGGATAGGACAGGTATAAATCTAACAAAATATGTACAATATCTATATGAGGAAAACTACAAAACTCTGATACAAAAAAATCAAAGAAGAATTAAGTAAATGAAGAGATATTCCATGTTCATCGGTAGGTAAACTCAATATTGGCAAGATGTCAATTCTTTCTAACTTGATTTATAGATTCAACACAACCCCTAGCAAAATCCCAGCAAGTTATTTTGCGAATACTGACAAATTGAGTCTACAGTTTGTAGGGAGATGCAGAAAGCCCAGAATAGCCAACACAATATTTAAGGAGAAGTGGAAGATCTGACACTATCTACTTCAAGACTGACTGTAAAGCTATACAGTCCTCAAGACAGTGTGGTATTGGTGAGAAAATGAACAAATAGGTCAGTGAAACAGAATAGAAAGCACAGAAATAGACCCACACAAATATAGTCAACTGATCTTTCACAAAGGATCAAAAGCAATACAATGGATAAAAGGTAGTGTTTTCAACAAATGGTGCTGGAAAATTGGACACCTATGTGCAAAAAAAAAAAAAGAATATAAATACATGCTTACATGCTTCACAAAACTCAACTCAAAATAGATCATAGACCTTAATGTAAAACACAAAATTATGAAACTTCTAGAATATAGCATAGAAGAAAATCTAAATGACTTTGCGTATGGTAATGACATTTTAGATGAAACTCTAAAGGCACAAGCTATGAGAGAAAAATTGATTAGCTAGACTTCATTAAAATTAAAACCCAAATGAACTGAAAACCTACGTCCACATAAAAACTTGCACATAGAAGTTTATAGCAGCTTCTCTCATAACTGCCAAAACTTGGAAGCAGCTGAGATGTCTTTTAGCAGGTGAATGAAAAACTGTGGTATATCCAGACAACGGATTTTATTGAACACTAAAAGAAATGAACTATTAATATAAAACCACGAAAAGACATGGAGAAAACTTAAATGCTTATTACTACATGAAGAACGCCAATCTGAAATGTGTATGTACTGTATAATTTCAACTACAAGACATTCTAGAAAAGGCAAAACTAGGAAGACAGTAAAAAGATCATCGGTTGCTAGGAGTTAGCAGGGAGTAGGGGAGCACAGAAGATTTTCACAGCAGTGAAACTACTCTATATGATACTATAATGGTGGATACATGTCGTTATACATTTGTCCAAACCCATAGGATGTACAACACCAGGAGTGAGCGCTAATGTAAACAATGGCCTTTGAATGATAATGACCTGTCGATGTAGGTTCATGCACTGTAACAAATGTACCATTCTGCTTTGGGCTTTGATGGTGGAGGAGGCTATGCATGTGTAGGGTAGTAGTATGTGGGGACTCTGTATGTTCTGCTCAATTTTACTGTGAACCTAAAACTACTCTAAAACATAAAATCTATTCTTTAAAAATGGCAAGGAAGTATACTAAGATCATCACATATTTATCTCATTTAATTCCCACAACAATCATATTACTAGAAACCGTACTTTCCCCATATTACGGGAGAGATAATTAAGACACACAGGTTTATATACCCAAGGTCATTAGACTCGGGAGTGCATACTGGTAAACATCACAAATTCAAAACATTTTGGAAACTTTCTTGAAAGTCTACAACAGATTCTTCTTGCACACCATCAACAAAAGCAAAATATTCATTCTCTAAGGACAGTATTATTTTCTTTTTAATTATGAGATCCTATGTGCAGAAAAGTCTAGTTGTAAAATTGAGTGATAAAACTGGATAATTCCATTATGGAAAACAATGTTTTAAAAGCAAATCACCAACTTGTAGTCCTTGGGACAAATCTGGCCACTGACTATTTTGTGTTTGCCCCACCCTAATATTGGCAGAATATTTCACATACAACTCCATACATTAGGTCAACTTGAAAAAGTGTGACCAAATTCTGATGTAGCATCAATGAGCTAAAAATAGGTAGTAGCTCACCCTCTTTAATGGCACACGATCTCTTCACTCCGTTGTCCCCACCATCTCCTTGCCCCTGAGGCCAAGTGGCAGCTACTTTTTATCACGGCACTTGTGCTGTTATTTTTCTTCTAGTAGAATTGAGAAAACTTTTTCCTATATCCATGTCTTTATGGAAAACATAAGATAAGGCCATATGGCCCATGTTTTATGAAAAATGGGAATGCATACTTATTTGTGGAAATGTTGAATATCCTACTTGTTTAATATGCCAATGTATCACATTTAAGTCAAGAGAATACCACTCACTTCACTGATACACAAAAAGAATTCTGGCCAATACATGGAAAAATGTATGATTAAATGTTTGATTAACTTAAAAAGATTGATATTTAAACAGGATTTATTTTGAAATGCAAATAAAGGTGGTGGTGCTGTAGTAAAATGCAAATGTGTATTAACTGGAAAAAAAATTACTCTGGCATCAAACTCTTTTCAGCTGGTAAGTTCATAAAGAAGTGTCTATAGAGGATAACAGAAATTGTGAGTCCCAAGCAGAAACAAGTATTTGCAAATATAAGTATAGCTAAAAATTAAAAGTGTAGAAAACAGACTAGAGAACTTACAGGGCAAAGTATTTTGAGCTTTCTATTACAGCTGATGAAAACCTAAATATAAATAATAACACCTATAAGGCAATATTATTAGTGCCATAAATGAGAATTTTGTTGCGACTGAAGTACTCTGAGGTGTGGTGCCATGACAGGCACAACTTCAGAATGTTATTTATTTTGTGAGAAAATTCCTGAAAAGTTGAACGTAGTAATTTAATTGGTGAGCATGAATAAGGGCATTGCTCCTACAGTAGTATGAAACTTAAACCTAAGGCAGTAATGTTTTACTAAGACAAAGACTTTACATGTGTTCAGTGTATTATTCACCAGGGCTCTCTTTTCTCTTTGAGCTAAAAATGTTAACAATGAAACACATCAGGAACAGAGTAATGAAGAACCTGCCTTGGATAGGCACCCATAGCTTGAACCACTGATGTTTTGATGCTTTGGTGGATTTGAAGGCACAGTTGCTAGGCCGCTGTGCTACAGAGATATCAGTAGTTTTTGATATGCCGTGGTGCTGACCATACATACACATACATCCACACGTGTATATGCATACACACACATACAGTATCAAAAATAATTGCTTGTTCTAGAAATTCAAGAAAACTACCACCTGTCACAAGTGAAAACCCAATCAAAAACTTGGCTTTTTTGGGTTGATATTTTAACCATCAAAATTGTTTAAATGTCTGCGCAATAATTTTTGCACTTGTTACACAAATTTGTGATTTGCATAACTCATCCTCAGAGAAATTTTATTTTGGTGAAATTACAGAACATTTGGCTCATTTTTCTATGCTAAGATGGTTCTACAAATACAAAAGAGATAGACTGAAATACATTTCTCAAATTCTGTATTTAAAGACCAAATTCTTAAAAAAACAAAAGAAGATAGCATGCATAGAGAATTACAAATGAGTTACTGCTGAACCACTGTGCAATACAGTTCAGAAACTCTTAACAAGACGACACTGAAAAACAGAATTTGACAAATTATACAAACCCTTATACAAAATTTCTATATGTGCTTGGAAGTACCTATATTTGAGAACATCTGTTTTCCATTGTGAACTGAAGCAAACTAAGCATTGCTTAAAATTAAAAGATGCATTACAACAGAATACACAAAACCCAATGCTGAAACCAGAACAGAAGAAAAAGTAAAACATTGTTTGCATCCAAACCAGAGAAGTAATGAATCATAAAAAGAAATTGTAGTCATTAAACTTATCTCATATTTAATGTATTTGCTTCCATTTTAACTAAAAGTGAAATAAAATATTGGATGTTACATTTGTATAAAATTATACAATGAAAATAGATTTGGATTGCATTTCTGGTGGTTTTTTCCCATCCATACAATTTGATTCATTTACATTGACTGGCCCAACTCTAGAGAAATAACACACAACAGTTTCAAACAAGGGATTTCATTATAACTGAAAAAAAAATACAGTTTACTAATTTAACTGCCTAGAAAAGAACAACACAAATTTGCACTTAATTTATCATAATTGTAAAGTGTCTCTATTTTATAGTCATATTTTTGAAATTATAAAATTAGTGTGAGGCCAGGCACGGTGGCTCATGCCTGTAATCCTAGCCCTCTGGGAGGCTGAGGCGGGTGGATCGCTCGAGGTCAGGAGTTCAAGACCAGCCTGAGCGAGACCCCGTCTCTACTAAACATAGAAACAAAAATTATCTGGCCAACTAAAAATATATATATATAAAATTAGCCGGGCATGGTGGCGCATGCCTGTAGTCCCAGCTACTCGGGAGGCTGAGGCAGTAGGATCGCTTAAGCCCAGGAGTTTGAGGTTGCTGTGAGCTAGGATGATGCCATGGCACTCACTTTAGCCCGGGCAACAAAGTGAGACTCTGTCTCAAAAAAAAAAAAAAAATAGTGTGTCTTTGTTAAAATTATAGGAAAATTTGGGAAATAAAAAAATATAAGGTTCTTTGATTTCAAACTTTTTGAAAATGAATTGATATTGCTCAGTTCACCTTTATGTACTAACAGTGATAATAAGGCTGACATTGCATAGGTAGAGTTATAAATGTGTTACTAACCTGCAGCACAATCAGTACTAAGCACTAAATATGAAGGCCCTGAAAACCATAATTTTACACATCACACAACTGTCATTATGATTGTACAAAGACTCTGTCCCTGTTTGGAAGCAGAATTTTTTTTCCATGATGAAAAAGGTTTAGTTACTTTTCCAAAAGAAGCATTATCGTATCATTAAAAAGATGAATTTGATCTTTGGCTCCAGTTGGTCTCAAAATTCATAAGTATATGTTTCTCTCTCATTGGCAATTAATGTTAAAGTCTCTATTTAAAATTATAATAACACTATTCTCTTATATCTGAGGAAATTCTTTCATATATAAATAATATCTCAATTATCAAGGTTATGATGAATTATATTGTAAAGGGTAACATTATCCATGTCTGCTGAAGATAAACTAAATTAAATGGACAAATAGATTAGATATAAAGAAGGATATTAAGAGATTATGGAATTGCTTCCCTCAAGATCTTTAAAAACAGTCCAGATATACATCTGCCTACAATAGTTTAGGTAAAGTTTGCCTGAAGCCAGCAGGATGAAGAAGAAAGATAACCTCCAGAGGTTTCCTGCAACCATATTTTTTCTAAAATTTCACTCTATTGCCCTCTAACTGTGCTGGCATCTTTTCAGTTTTCTGATGAAGATTCTGGGCAGCATAGATTTTTTTTCTTAATGTTAACACAGTGTCACTCCAATTTTTAAGCTGTAGTTTTCAATGAAAAAGAAAAATAGCTAAGAGAGAAGTATTACTGAAGTTCAGATTTTGTGTAAAAAAAAAAAAATTAACTACATTCAATCCAAGAGAACACCATTAAAAGTCAGGCCTGCCAAGTTAAAAATTTTAAAACCCAGCTGCCCCCTTCATTACTATAGCCTCACTACCAAATAGTCAAATGATTCAAGATTTCAAAGAATTCTAAAATTTTTACCAGATAAATTATAAAGCATATATTTAATACACTGGGATGTAGTCTCTTAATGCTACAGAGCGGGTTAAAATATCTGCCCCATCAAAAAAAAATCACAGATTTTTGGATAGTCCTAAGGAATAGTAGAATTCAGTCAGGGCAACCTCATAAAGCCATGGTGGTTGGGCACCTCCAAAAGTCCAAGGTCGGGGGTCCCTATAGAGAAACCAGCAAGTGAATGGCACCCCCAGAAATAGGGCAGGGACAATTGTAGCTGCTCTGGAATAACAACTCAATCATGACCTGCTCATTTCATAATTGCTTTCGTGTTGATTTATTATTTTTATTATCATTGAAAGTTTGTTTTAATAAGTGATGACTGCTTAATGTAAGAAATTAACCAGTAGGTCAATATATAAGGAAATCTTAAAAGATAGAATTTCTTTTTTAAAAACACCCTTTTAAATTTGGCTAATATGTTTTTCCTATTAGTCATCCACAGAATTTGATTCTAAATTACCTGCAGCACTGATAATATTTTTAACTAGGTCATATCCCTAAAATTATGACATGTTACAAGTATTCTGATAGTTTTATTAGCTTCACAAGCAGAAGGAGAAACGTCTTGCTCTATAACATATGTAAGAATGGCTTACATAATTAATTTTTGTGTGAATTATCGGAATGGTTTGCTAGTTACTTACAATATAATGGTAAATGTTCAGGACTGAAATTTTCTATAGTCAAATTTGTGTATTCAGTGAAAAATTGATCAGCAGAGATTAGAAGAGAGCCCAAGTCAACTGCTTAGTAGGTATTATAGGGAAGACCAACGAAAGCATATGGGTAATTCAATGCATTTCTTTTAGCAAAAACACTGTGAAGTATATGTGACTTACAGCGGTAAATCACTTGAATATCATACGTGGGTAACATTACTCAGTGAAGGATCAAGAGGAAAGACAGCATTCCAGAGGAGAAATAGGTGATTGGCTTTCCATAATTCAGATATTCTAAGTTTACTTGAAAAGAAATTTGTTAGCTTTGTGACAGACACCTAAGAAAATGGTGGCTAGGGAAAATGTGTGGGAATCACAACCTCAAGAAGCCATGATATTGTTTTTTAAAATTTGCTGTTACAGTTTTCACGCATGCTTTTTATCCATGAAAGAGGAAAATATTTGCATTTCACAAAATAAATATATGTGGCTTGTATTACAATCTACATGTCATTTTACAACTGTAGGTAACATGTCATGGAAGATCCATAGGATGTTTTTTGTAACATTCATTAAAAGTAAACAGAATATTTGGATTTCATATAAGTGCCCCTATCTGGAGTTTGTTGATAAAGTAATTGATTGTAAATAAATATCTCTTTAATTGAAATATTAATAATATTTTTAATTCCAACTTTAAGAAAATAAATGCCATTATAATGTGCATGACTATATTTCATTTTAATAAAGATAAGAGAAAGAGATGCCTACAGTAGTTTATAAACAGCTGCAAAAAAAAGGCTTACAAAGCTAGAGCAACTCACTGCCCTGTTTCTCTTTCAATTACACTGCGATCGCTGAATGAGAAGAAGCATTTATCACATCTCTGATCTGATACAAGAAAAGACCAGTTATCCTTCTTTAAGTTTTATACTTTTTTCATGAGATATTGAATATATTTACATGACTCATTGTAGCTACTTTACCGTTTTCACATAATGCATATATTACTTTCTGCAATGAATTCAATAAATTAACAATATTTCTGGCCACCACTCAGAAAGAAAAAAAAATTCAAGCATATTATATAAATCATCAGTCCAGCTTAATATGAATTAAATGCATAAAATTCATCAGTGTCTCTGGAATTTTGCCCAAAACATTTGAAAACCACAAATAAAGCAAATTCAATGTTAGTTTGGTTTGTGAAAGGTTCTCCTTTCCTTCATGTTTCAGAAAGAAATAAAACTAGAGTTATGTGATAAAAATAGTTTAAATTTAAGATTTATGATAAGTGTGTTTAGTAAAGTTTAAAACTGGCAGGAGACTTAGTCATTCTATTTTTTCATTTTTTGTTGTTAAAGATTTCTTTGTAGTACCTGGAAAATATGTGTATATGCTAAGAAACATGCATTTACTGTGCTCACTTCAAAACAGTCTGTGTTTGAAAACAATGTTTGGCACAAGAAATCAGCAAAGACATAGGAAAAATATTAAAATCACTGTGAGAGTGACACGAAAAAATGGAGAGAGACAGATTCCTTCAGACTGATCCTTTATGATTCTTTTCTAGTTATTGAGTATATAAATTTCAATCCCCTAGTAGAACTGAAGGGGGAAAACATGATTATCATATCACTCAAAGCTTCACAACTTTGATTTGGCTCTGAAATAAATTTGCTTTCTATAAAATGACTTTTAATATTTTGGTCCTTAACATAAGTATTAAATTTTGTATGATTAAAAATTTATTTACTCTCTCTCTTTCTCAATTTAGGTTTTTATTTGCTATTATTGCCGTTCCTAACCCATCTTGGCAAAAGTTTATTTCTGTACTTTAGCAAGGGAAATTAAAGTGAAAGGTAGCGTTAGCTTTGGCACATAATTAGACTTTCAAAGCAATCCTTAGTAAAATAAATAATGTGAAGGGGAATTGTTGTGACCACTTCAGTCTCTCAGCTCCACGGATATACATCAAGATGTTTCACAAGAAAAGAGAATTAGGAAGATATAAATAGACATTATTGGAATTACTTGTTTTTAGAATTTACTTAATAGAATTACTAGCTGAATGGCAATTATAGGACCAAAGTGAAAGACTTCTAGTAAACCAGAGCCCTCCAAAGAAAACATCTTTCTCCCCACTATTATAAAGAGACCCTGAAAATTGTTTCTAAAACTGAAAAACAGGAGCCAGAGAGAGCCAGTTTCTCAATACAAAAGAATACCATGCAGAACTGAGACAGAGCCAGGCATAAGTTGGTAGAGAGCAATTTGGTACTCGTGTTCATTTATTTTTCTAGTGCTCTAAAGTCTTCAATGACTGCAAGTAGTTAACGGTATTTGCAGAAGAGCTTTGGGTACAACCAAGCGACAGCATTTTCAGAAGAGCTTTCCTCCATATCATTCAGGAGTAATTGTTCAGTGCTGCTTTGGAGAAAAGGGGTGCCTTCTATTGATTGAAATGCTAACACTTTTTAGTACTCTGCTTAAGATGATGATAATCTTGAAGAAAGTGCTATCAAAGTCTGGACATTTTAAATATCTTACCGCTTTAATACATTTAATGTTTCTTAGTTCTTGAATCTATTCTGCCTCTGATGTGTGTGCTTGGCTCTCATCAGCACTAATGGGAATTAACAACAAAATGGACTCTTAATCATTTATCTTACATTATATAGAAAAGCATGATTTGCGGACTTGATTAGGGATGTAACTGAACAAGATAGTATTAAAGATTTGAGTCTCCTCAAACATGTCTATTGCAATAATTCAACTGGAAATTTATTATAAAATTTTCTTCTCCTAGATATTTTATTATCAGGATCATTATTTAAGCAGATACACAAAACGTAAAAAACGCTAAAGGCCTTGGAACACTAGTTATTTATAAAAGTAAAGGCATGCATTTATAGTTCATTCAACATGCCATTATCAGTTTATGCTTTTAAAAGTGAATACTTATGCTTTTAAAAGTGAATAGTTTCCTTATTTGTCCAAAAAGCATTGTGTGAAAAGTATTTTCACTTGTTTGTACTACTAGGTTTAAAGTTTTTAAGAGACACATACTTTTAGAAAACTTCACCATTTGTGTGGCACACATTTAAAGATTTAAGCTCAGAAAAATACTAATCTATATAAATATACCGTAGGCAACACAGAATGTGTATTCCTTGGAGCAAAGCAAAGTGAGACCTGGGAATTGTTGTGGATTCAGTTATCCTGATACTGATTATCTGAGCATCCCTAGTTTCCAAGTGGCTTCCTGCTGTCTTTATCTGTACTGCTTTTCTCCGCCTAAACAGTGCACGACGTACTTCCCCAAAGACATCTCTGCTCCTACCAAGCTACTTTATTTTACAACCCCCAGCCAGAAATGCTTACTGTTACTAATTCTTACTGTTGAGGAAATAATGTTCCTCACTTTCAGTCTTAAATTTCAGTATTTCTCATTGTGGATATTATATCACCATCACATTGTGGTAGAAAAGAGTTGGGTAAAGAATGCAGATTTTAGAATATTATGAACTGGGTGGTTCAATTTTTATGAAATGTTTGTTTTTGTGCTCATTGAGGGAGTGTTATCTAACATAATTTAATTTATTGAGTTCCAACTTCCTTAAACATCAATACAAAAGAACTGTGCTCTAAAAAAGAAGCAGGAATATTATCTATATTTAGATTCTAGAAAATCTGTTATGATATAGCCAAAATAATGGTTATCTACCCAAAAATTATTATTAACTACAAATTATTGATTTGCCTTATTAGGAGATTCAGAAAATTAATTTAATCGTATAAATCAAAGAAAAATAGTGAATGTCAATAACCAGAAAGAAAACATAAAGAGTCAGGAAGTTTCTCATATATTATTATAGCTAGTTAGAAAATTTTAAACATCTCATCCACAACAGAAACAAAGCACAAAATTCTCGGCAATAAACTTATCTACCCTAGTAATACTAGAAATTTTACTAAGGAATCTTCAGGAAAATTGAAAGAATGTCATGATAAACTTTTTACCTAACTGAGAAAATAAAATAGTCTAGTGATACTGAAGATTTCTAAACTTCATTACATATTTGAGGGAATAAACTTCAATTATTGATTCTAATAGTCATCCAAAAAACAATATGTAAAGAGTCTAGAAAAAATTTAATTGTAACATAGTCATATTAAAATGTTCTAAAATATGTAAAGTATAAAATATATTTGAATATAAATAAATAAAAATGTGGCATTTAGTAAATATTTAATAATAAGTAAAAAAATTAAGTAATAAGTAAATAAGATAGAATATAAAGTTTGCCAGGCAAATTGAATGGCATGCACAGAAATAGGTCCTAGCATATATTATAGTATATTTTACACTAAGACTAGATATCACAAATTAATTAACAACTTGTGCTATGATAATTAACTATTTAGGAAAAGTCAGAACAGATATGTAAATAAATGAAAAGGTAAATAAAATTAATTGTTTTCTTACTTTTTATTTATATATAATAATTTACATTTTTATGGGGTATATGTGATATTTTGATACTTACATACATTGTGTAATGATCAAATCAGATTACCCATCACCTCAAACATTTATCATTTCTTTGTGTTGGGAACAGTTTAAATCTCCTCTTCTAGCTATTAATGATTTGAAATACAATAAATTATTATTAACTATAGACATCTTAGTGTGCTATCTAATATTAGACCTCATCTCTTCTACCTAACTGTATGTTTGTAGCCATTAACCTACATCTCTTCACCACCCCACAGTCCTTCCCAGGCTCTGGTAACTATCACTCTACTCTTTATCTCCATGAGATCAACTTTTTTAGCTTCCACATATGAGTGAGAATGTGGAATATTTGTCTTTCTGTGCGTGGCTTATTTCACTGAACATAATGACCTTCAGTTCCATCCATGTTGTTGCA
Organism: Lemur catta; assembly: GCF_020740605.2. Classification (NCBI taxonomy): domain Eukaryota; kingdom Metazoa; phylum Chordata; class Mammalia; order Primates; family Lemuridae; genus Lemur; species Lemur catta. The sequence continues at coordinate 84,400,120 of NC_059133.1, forward strand.
AATGACAGAATTTCATTCTTTTTTATGGCTGAATAGTATTACATTGTATGTATATACCATATTTCTTTAACCATTTGTCCTTTGATGGACACCTAGTTTCATTCCGTATCTTGGCTATTGTGAATAGTGCTGCAATAAACATGAAGGTGCAAGTATCCCTTTGATATACTAATTTCCTTTCCTTTAGAAAAATACCCAGTATTGGAATTGGTAGATGGTATGGTGGTTCTATTTTTAGTTTTTTGAGAATATCCACACTGTTTTCCATATGGCTGTACTAATTTACATTCTACCAACAGTATATAAGAGTTCCCTTTTCTCTGCATCCTTGCCAGCATTAGTTATCTTTAGTCTTTTTGTTAATAGCCATTCTAACTGAAATGAGATGATATCTCATTGTGGTTTTGATTTGCATTTCCCTGATGATTAGTATAGAATTGATTGTTTTAAAATACAATAAAATGCAAATAGAGTATTTTGGGACAGTAATATATTTCATGCAAAAAAATTAGACATTAAAGAGGAAAAAATAATAAATTATATTAGGTAAAAACCAATAATTATTAGTTGTCAAAAGTACTATGCACAGAACTAAAAATCAAGAGGGAAACTGGGTGGAGTATTTTTAATATTGTGCCAAATTACAAATATAAAAATATAATAAAATATTATATAAATTAACATGAAATAAATATCTAATAGAAGATTTAGTAGAAATAAAAATATGTCATAAAAATACTACATGATTACTAAATATATGCAAAAGTAACCTTCCTAAGAAACAAAAGAATATGAATTAAAATAAAATCTCATTATACTTAGTTCATTAGATAATAGTTCACAAAATGATAACATCTAGAGATATATGTAAAAAAATGTTCATTTTTACTACAATGCTTTGAGAATCTTAACTGATAAGAAGTATAGAGACAGAAACTTGGCAGCAAGTTATATGAATAATTTGATATATACTAGGATCTTTAATTCAGTAATGCCACATTAAAGAATTGATCTTGAGAAAATAGAGCCCCTCACAAATTTATGTACATATACATAGTTATTTTATTATGTTATTTTTAAAACAAAAAATAAATGAATGATACCTGCATAATCTGAAATACCATGAAGCATTTTAAAATAATATTTTGAAATTATTTAATTACATGAAGAGATATTCAAGATGATATGTTGCTAACAAAGCATATCGTAAAGGAGTCTATATACCATTATATCAATTGTTTTTAAAAAGAACAAAAAAAGGAAAAGAAAAAGGGGAGGAGGGAGAGGAGAAAGAAAAAAAGAAAAAAAATCTAATGATTTATATATACTTCTTTTAGTAAATGGTATGATGCAAAATAGAAAGCTGGAGTCATTTCTTTTTATTATGCATAGTTTTAAACATACATAAAAGTAAATAGAATAATATAAAGAATCCCCATGTACCCTCACCCAGTCCTAAAAAATATAAATTGTCTCCATCTATTTATCCTCTCATATTATTTCAAACAAATACTATACATCATCTTCAACATCCCTCATCTTTTGAATTCTGTTACACACCATCCCTGAAATAAAGAAAATGAACATTTTTTAAAATAAAATTTAAGACCTTTGGGAAATACCAAAAAAAAAGAGAGAGAGAGAGAAAAGAAAACTACAAACCAATAGCTCTCAAGAACATAGATGCAAATGTCCTTAACAAAATACTAGTGAACCAAATTAAATAATATATCAAAATGGTAATCCACCCTAACCAAATGGATTTCATCCCAAGGATGCAAGGGTGGTTCAACATATGTAAATCCATAAATGTGATTCACCACATAAACAGAAGCAAAAACAAAGACCATATGATCATCTCAATAGATTCAGAAAAGGCATTTGACAAAATCCAGCACACTTTCATGATAAGAACCCTCAACAAACTAGGCATAGAAGGAATATATTTCAAAATTTTAAAAGCCACATATGACAAACCCACAGCCAATATCATTGTAGAATCTGAGAAAATAATTCTATGCTTCATTTGGAACCAAAAAAGAGCCCAAATAGCCAAAGCAATCTTAAGCAAAAAGAGCAAATCTGGAGGCATCATATCTCCAGACTTCAGATTATACTACAAGGCTATCATAACCAAAACAGCATGGTACTGGTGTAAAAGTAGACACATACTATTTTTAGATCAATGGAACAAAACAGAGAACTCAGTAGTAAACCATATACCTACAACCAGCTGATCTTTATCAAAACAGACAGTAGCATACAGTGGGGAAAAGAAGCCCTATTCAATAAATGGTGCTGGGGAAATTAGATAGCCTCATGCAAAAGAATGAAACTGATCCCTCTTATCATGAACAAAACTTAACTCAAAATGGATTAAAGAGTTAAATGTAAGATCTGACACCATAAAAATTCTAGAAGAAAACTTAGGAAAAACTCTTCTGGACATTGGCTGAGGCAAAGAATTTATGACTAAGACTCTAAGAGGAAATTCAATAAAAATAAAAATAAATAAATGTTAATTAAAACTAAAAAACTTCTGCATATCAAAGGAAATAATTGACAGAGTAAATAGACAATATACAGAATGGGAGAAAATATTCACAAACATTACATCCAACAAAGGACTCAAATGAATCAACAAGAAAAAAAGCAAACAACCCCATTAAAAAGTGTACAGAAGATATGAACAGATATTTTCCAAAGAAGATATATAAATGGCCAACAAACATAGGAAAAAATGCTCAACATCTCTAATCATCAGGGAAATGTAAATTAAAAACCACAATGAGATACTACCTTACCCCTGTCAGAATAGCCATTATTAAAAAGTCAAAAAACAATAGATGTTGGCGCGTATGTGGTGGAAAGAGACTGCATATACACTGTTGGTGGGAATCTAAATTAGTACAACCTCTATGGAAACAGTACAGAGATTCCTCAAAGAACTAAAAGTAGACCTAACATTCAATTCTGCAATCCCACTGCTAGTTATCTATCCAAAGGAAAAGAAGTCATTTTATCAAAAATGAATATGCACACGTAGGTTTATCACAGCACAATTCACAATTTCAAAGATATGGAATCAACTAAGTGCCCATGAACTGATGAGTGGATAAAGAAAACGTGGTAAATATATACCATGAAATACTACTCAGCCAAAACAAGAATAAAATAATGTATTTTGCAACAACTTGAATGGAACTGGAAGCCATTATCCTAAGTGAAGTATCTCAGGGACAGAAAAGCAAATACCATGTGTATTCACTTATAAGTAGGAGCTAAACGATGGGTATCCATGGTCATATAGAGTGATATAATGCACTTTGGAGACTCAAAAGGGGGATCAGGGAGGGAGGAAAAATTACCTATCACGCACAATGTACACTATTCAAGTGATGGGTACACTAAAAGTCCTGACTTCACCACTATACAATTTATCCACATAACAAAAAACCACTTGTAGCCCCTAAATCTATTGAAATTTTAAAAAATTGTTAAAAGGGAAAAAAGTACTACAATAGATATTTTTAAAGATAAGAACTTTTTAAAAACTAACTATATAACATTATCACATCTAGAATATAGCAATAATTTTTTTTATTTTTTTAAATATCCAGTCAATGTTCAAACTTCTCATAAATATGTTTTTCATACATATTTTAATATGAAGCACCACAAATTATAGTTGGGTGATATGCCTTTTTAATATCTTATAATCTATGACAGTTCCTGAACCTTAGCTCCGTTGACATTCTAGGCTCAATAATTGTTGTAGGAGACTGTTCTGTGTAAAAGTGGAAGTTTAGCATCATCTGTGGCCTCTATCCACTAGACATCAGTAGCTCCTCTCCAGGTGTTAACCAAAAATACCTCCAAACTGCCAAATGACCTATCAAAGGCAAAATCACCTGTGGTTGAGAGGCTCTTCCGTCTATCTCCATATTTTTCCCCCTTGCAGATTATTTGTTGAAGAGCTGGGGAGGTTTGTTGTTTGAGTGTCCCACAGTCTGGATTTTGATGATTGTATCTCCATGGTGCAATGTAACATTCTTTCATCCCACATGCTTCTTGTAAACTGTTGGATTTACAGGATTGATCGCACAGAGGTGGCTGGAGTTATTGTTATTTCTTTCCCCTCCCTCTCTCACCTGCCAAATCAAATCAATCAAGTCCTTTGTCATCAGGTCTCTATGTCTTGCACATTTGCTCACTTTCCTCTTTCTTACTAAACTAACCTAGGTTAGGCCATGATTATTTCTCATCTGGATTAATACCACAACCTCCTAACTGGTTTCTGTTTTTCCAATCTTATCCCCACCCAATCTCTTCTTCACTCAGAGTCATAGTGATCTTTCGAAAATGCTCACCTAATTATGCCAAGCGTGCCCTTGTACCTCTCCTAAAGACATAAAATTCTTCCATGACTCTCCATCTCTCTTGGGATATTGTTTGAATTCCTGTTTGGGTCTTACTGAGTATTTTATGATTGGACTCCCAATTACCTTTTAGTATCTTTTCTACTCCCTTATTTCCATAAAGGTTTCCATACACTTTTTATGTATGTATGATTCATAAACACAGTATACTCTAATTTTGTGTATTTAAAATCTTACATAAACAGTAACATATTGTTCCTATTGTTTTGCAACTTCTTTTTAGATTTACTTTTTAATTCAGGTAGATCTAGCTCTTTAATTTACTGTACAGCAATCCATCATTTAAATAAACCGGTTAATTTATTTACTCTTCTACTTTAATATCTTTGTGTCTCTAATAATTGGCATAAAGTTGCTATTCAAAGAATGTTGATACAAATGAAGAGTTTAAGCTAAAGGAAGATGTCAACAAAGTTAAATATCATAGAGATTAAAGGATAAGGTTTAAGAAAAGACAAAGTGCTATATTTCTCAAGTTTTGCACTTGAATCTGTCTTTTGCATTTAAACTGTGTTGGCTCACACCTGTTAATCCCAGTGACTCAGGAGGCTGACGAGGGGGGAATCACTTGAGCCCAGGAGTTCAAGGCTGTACTATGCTATGCTCATGCCACTGCACTCCAGCCTGGGTGACAGAGTGAGACCCTGCCTCTAAAAAGAAAAAATAAATCTAATTTGAATAAAACTAGTTTCACAAACGTTTTATTGGCTGGGCATGGTGGGTCATGTCTGTATTCCTAGCACTCTGGGAGGCCAAGGTGGGAGGATCGCTTGAGGTCAGGAGCTCTAGATCAGTCTTAGCAAGAGTGAGACCCCATCTCTACTAAAAATAGAAATAAATTAGCTGGGCAACTAAAATTAGAAAAAATTAGCCGAGCATGGTGGCACATACCTGTAGACCCAGCTACTTGGGAGGCTGAGGCAGGAGGATCGCATGAGCCCAGGAGTTTGAGGTGCTGTGAGCTAGGCTAATGCCATAGCACTTTAGCCTGGGCAACAGAGCAAGACTCTGTTTCAAAAAAACAACAACAAAAAAAGACATATACATTTTTTATCACTCCTCCTTTTTGAGCCAGTGACTCCTAAACAACTTTCTGTATTGTAGTAATATGTCATTAAGAACTTTCCAAAAATCTCATGAAGTACAAACAAAATTAATTTAAATCCATATTATGATAAACATTTGCCAAATAGCATATTTAGAGAGAGGAGGGACATATTTTTCCAAACCCAAACAAGCAATAAACTATGAACAACTTCAAATATTGAGAAATCTTTATTTTTAAAATATAAACACATTCTCTTCATTATTTATTAATGGCGATAGATTGGTCAATAATCGCAGTCAAAGAATGTGAAGATAGCATACTTTGGGAAATGCCCTCATTAATTATTCTTCTAATCCTTTAACATAGGCATTTCTATAACCCCAGCTAACCTTAAATTCTCATTTATTTGCTATTTACCAGTTTAACATTTAAACATAGGAAATGCAAACAGAGAAGACATTAGGAAAAAATAAAGGATGCTTCTTTAGCATCCAAAATAGAAGTTCTTAGTACCTATGAAATTATAATTTAAGTGATAAGGGAACTTTTAATTCAGAAAATGGAAAATAGAAAAAGGCAGTTACAACATAAGACTTGTAATTATGTTTCTCTATTCATTTAAGATATATTGAAGTAATAAGAGATCGGTGAAATCTGACAAATTTCAAATTGCAGTCTGGAAAACTTTTGATTTATCCCGAGCTTGTTGATGGCATTCATCAAACCTTTCATGTTTTATTCATGTGTTAGATAATCACTATTGACAATTAGCACCTACTAATTCCATATCTGTTGATTTAAGAACTCCTTTCATTTACTCAGATTTACTTGACTTTATTTACAGAGAAGACCTTTGAAAACCAAGTGCTTAACCACATGTCTAGATCTAGGAGAGGTTTGAAGAGGAAGGTCTTTCAGGAAGAACAGAAAATTCTCAGTACCAAGTGCATTGCAGATAGCTATTCAATAAAAGGATGATAATAGATAGATACATACATAGATACACAGATACACAGGTAGATACATAGATAAATAATGCAAATTGGTCCATAGATACACAGATGGATATATAGATAAATAATGTAAATCATCTCCTTCTAAATCAAGTTTTCCCATTGTTTTATTATTATTTTACATAAAGGAATTGCCCAAATATCAAACACTTCTTTATTCAACTATCAGTATAAAAATATAGACCAAATAAATCTAAATTAAACTTATTTTTGATAATCCAAAATGTTAAAGTATTGTATAGTATTATATCAGTGCTCTGTGCTTCTACTGCAAATAATTTACAATAGATTTACCTATTTTATCATTACAGAATTCCTTGTTTATCCTTTGTTTATTCCATGTCTTCTTTTTTGAGTCCATTTGGCACAAATATCATAAAAGCAATTTGTGTAATTTCAGCATTATAAAATCCTCTAACACATATAGCACTGTTTTTTGAAATAGTTTTCACTACAATTGATATATGTAGATTTTTGGACCAATTTTAGTTTATATTCCCAAGATACTTTAATAGTCTAAATTAAACTAATGTAAGTACTATCAGCTAGGTATTTTGATATCAAAGCATGAAGACTTCTGGCATTAACTTTGCAGATGGAGAACAACCTCAGGGAGGGGAGGATGATTGAAAACAGCCTGATGTGTTCTTTAAAATTAAAAGCAAATTCAGATGCACTGAACTTCTGCGTAGTACAAGATGTCAAAGAACACCTGAAATAAATTTCTGCAAAAATATTTTTTCTTTCATTGAACTCAGGTTCATCTGTCTTCCTTTAATTTCTTTTTATTTGAACTGTATACATTTTATCAAAAGGTTAGATGTTATATTTAGCATCCATTTATCCAATAAACAGGTGTAGCACTAAAACTGCAAATACGTTTTAATTTAATAGAACATCTTGATTCTTATTTCAAAACAAGCAAAGGAGATTACCCAGTCATCCTTGTCAACTTCCTCTTTCCACTAATTTCCCTCTTCCCCCCCCCCAATCTAAGGAAATTGAGAGCTCTCTTATCCTATTTCACACCTTCAAGAACATCCTCTACCATGAATCCCTTCCAATGACTCTGTCTTCAAACACTTTTATTCTATAGTAACATTCTTCAAATTCTTCCAGCTTCTCTCCTGTTTAGGTACCAGCAGGTGTGACTTATCTCTACTCTGAACTTCAGGTTATATATCACATATATCTATTAAACATACAGCAATTCTAAAACTGAATTTAACAAGTTTCCTCAAAGCCTATTTTTTTTTACCTTTATCCTCTTTCTCAATTATTCTTTTGAGTCCAGTTTCCATCAGAGAAACTATCATTCCCTGGCTTAGGGAGTGGTTGATATTGGAGTGGGGAAGAGAAGTTAAGATTAGTAAGATGAGGGAGGAAAATATACATCAGTGTTTCTTCACCCCAACTGTACATTGGCATTACCCGGGAGTTTTCAGAAATACCATGCCCAAGACATCACCCCTTAGTATTCTGATTTAATGTTTCTACAGCATCCACTATGTGCTGGACACCGTTCTAGTCACCTGGAATAAAATGGTGAGCAGGCCAGGTATGGTCTCTGCCCTCACAAAGTTTTTAGTCTACTGGTGGAATCAATTAAATAGGCAATTACTCTTTATGATAATATGCACTGTAATAGAAAATGTATGGATTGCTGTCACAGCAAAAGCAAGCTACCTAACCCAGTAACTTCTGATTTGACAAACATGGATAAGAAGAACTCTCTGGACAGAAATGTATGTGCAAAACTTTGAGGCAGGAGGGGGCTATGCCTCAATGAAAGAAATAAAAGAAATTCAGTGTGTTTAAAAATTAGGTCCACGTTAGAAAAAAAGTGGCTAGAGATGAAAGCGAAGACAAAGACAAAGACCATATCATTAATATTTCTGAATCACTAGGGGAAGCTATTAACCATTTCTAATGAGTGGCAAAGGTGTCAATTACTATCCACTGCTAATCAAGTCACGGCCTTGATGAACATGGTGGTAGGGAGAAACTAAAACTGTGAGAGGATTATAAAATGTTGCACTAGGAGAAAAAAATCTTTTTCTTTCATATTTTAGAAAACTTTTTCAAAATTTCCACTTTTGTGTTAGATCAAAAATATCTATACTATATAATCCATAAAGTATGTAGCCAGGAATCATGATATCAATAAATGCTCTTCAATGCCACCACCAAAGAAGACACCAATGCTTCATATACACTCCAAAACACAAAGTTTTCTGTATTTTTTCTTCTAATATTTCTGGAATCTGTCTGTTTTTCTTTCTTAGACTATATCCTTGGTTGTGGTAGGCAGAATAATGGCTCCCCCAAAGACGCCCAGTTCCTAATCCTCAGAACATATAAATGTGTTACTTTACATGGCAAATGGGACTTTGCAAATGTGATTAAGGTTAAATATTTTAAAACAGAGAGATTATCTTGGATTATCCAGGAAGGCACAATTTAATCATGTGAGTCCTTAAACATGGGGAACCTTCTTCCAGCTCTGGCCAGAGAAAGGGATGTGATGATGAAAGATGATGAGAGAGACGCTACGTTGCTGGCTCTGAAGATGCAGGAAGGGGGCCAAAAGCCAAGACATGTGGATGGCCTCTAAAAACTGAAAACACTGAGGATTTTCTCAAAGCCTCCAGAAAGAAATACAGCCTGCCAACACCTTGATTTTTTTTTAATAGAATTGATTTTTTTTAATAGACTTAATATTTTAGAGCAGTTTTAGCTTTCCAGTAAATTCAGCAGATAGTAGAGAGTGTTCCCCTAGATCCCCACCTCTCTCCCTTCCTCAGTTTCCCCTATTGTTAACATCTTGCTTTAATGTGGTGTATTTGTTACAATTAATGAACCAGCATCGATACATTATTATTACCAAAGCCCATAGTTTACATTAGGGTTTACTCTTTGTGTTATGCAGTTCTATGAGTTTTGACCAATGTGTAATGTTATGTATTCACTGTTAAAGTATCATAAAGGGTAGGTTCACTGCCCTAAAATTTCCCTGTATTCCACTTATTCAACCCATTCTTCCTTCAGTAAGTGAATGGAGAGATTAAACTGTGGTACATCCAGGCGATGGAGTATTATTTGGTGCTCAAAAAGAAATAAACTATGAAGCTAAAAAAAGATGTGGAAGAAATTTAAATGCATATTACTAACAAACAGGCCAGTCTGAAAAGGCTACATGCTCTATGATTCTAACTATGTGACATTTGGAAAAGGTTAAATTAGGGAGACGATAAAAAGATCTGTTACTGCCTAGGGGTTAGGGGGAGGGAGGGATGAATATATGAAGTACAGAGGATTTCTAGGACAGTGGAAATTTTCTCTATTATATTGTATTGGTGGATACATGTATGTCATTTGTATCCACATTTCTCCCAAGCCATACAATGTCCAACACCAAGACCAAACCCCAATGCAAACTATAGACTTTGGGTTATAATGCTGTGTCAATGTAGGTTCATCAATGCAACAAATGTACCACTTTGGTGGAGAATGTTTATAATGGGGGAGCTATGTATTTGTGGGAACAAGGCATATATGGGATATCTCTGTACCTTCCTCTCAATTTTGCTGTGAACCCAAAACTGCTCTTTAAAAAATTGTCTTTAATAAAAAAATGCATCTTAAAATAAAAACAAACCCAAGGCCACCTAGATTTTCTTGTAAGTTATCTTCTAAAAGTTTTATAGTTTTGCATTTTACATTTAAGTCTATGATCTATTAGGAATTAATTTTTCTGAAAGGTATAAAGTCAGTGTATACATTTTTTGTGGGGAGGGGGATGTAGATGTCCAATTGTGCCAGCACCATTTGTTGAAAAGGCTATCCCTTCTCCACTGAATTGTCTTTACTCCTGTGTCAAAGATCAATTGACTGTATGTGTGTGTGTGTCTATTCTGGGGCTGACAATTCTGCTTCATTGACTTATTTGTCTATTCTTTCACTGATACCACACTGTTTTGATTATTAAAACTGTGATTTAAATCTTGAAGTCGAGTAATGTCAGTTCTCCTACTTTGATCATTTTCCACTTTGCATTGGCTATTAAGGGTCTATTACCTTTGTACATAAATTTTAGAATCAGTTTGTGAATATCCAAAAATAAATGGCTGATTTTGATTAGGACTGCTTGAATCTATAGCTCAAGTTGGAAAGAGCTGACATCTTAACAATGTTGAGTCTTCATATCTATAAACATGAAATATATCTCCATTTATTTAGCTCGTTTTTATTTTTTAATCAGTTGGAGTTATGTTTATATAGATCTTACACATTTTTTTTTAGATTTATACCTGAATATTTTTTGGTGCTAATGAAATGGCATTATGTTTTTAATTACAAATTGCAATTTTTCACTGCTTATATATAGGAAAGCAACTGACTTTTGTGCATTAACCTTGAATCTAAAAATCTTGGTTTTGTATTAAACTTGCAACCAAAAATCTTGTTTTGCTATATTCATTTTTTAGTCCTAGGAACTTTTTTTTTTTTTCTTTTGTGAATTGGGAAGATTTTCTACATAAATAATCATGTCATCTACAAACAGTTTTATTTCTTCCTTCCCAATCTGTGTTCTCTTCTTTTCCTGCCTTATGAATAGCTTAAACTTTCAGTACGATGAAAGTAGGGGTGAAAAGAGACATCCCTGGATTATTCTCAATCTTTGTGGAAAAGCATCTAGCTTCTCATCATTAAGTATGATATTAGCTGTAAGAATTTTGTAAATGTTCTTTACCCTGTTGAAAAATTTTGCCTGTATTTCTAGTTTGCTGAATTTGTATCATGAAAGGATGCTGAATTTTGTCAAATGCTTTTTCTGTATCTGTTGATATGATCATATGAGTTTTCTTCTTTGATCTGTTGATGTAATTGATTGCCTTAATTTATTTTCAAATATTGAGCCAGTCTTGCATACCTGGAGAAAATTTCACGTGATCATTATTTATAATTTTCTTTTTGAGGATTGATGGATTACATTTGGCTAATATATAGTTGAGGAATTTGATGTTCATGAGAGACAGTGATCTGTAATTTTTGTTTAATGTAATTTGTATGGTTTTTGTATTAGGTTAAAGTTGACCTTATAGAATGAGTTAGGAAGTGTTCATCCTGCTTTCTGGAAGATACTGTGGAAAATTTGTATCATTTCTTTCTCAAATGTTCTGTAGAATTTACTCATGAAATCATCTGGATCTGGTGCTTTCCATTGCGGAAGGTTATTAATTATGGATTCCATTTCTTTAACAGATATGCACCTTTTCAGATTATCTGTTTTACCTTGTGTGAGGTTTCATAGATTGTGCCTTTCCAAGACTGGTCCCATGTCACCAAAGTTATCAAACTGTGGGCCATAGAGTCATTTATAATATTCATTTATTATTCTCATAATGTCTGTGAGATTAGTAATAATGATTCCTCTTTCATTTCTGATATTAGTAATTTGTCATCTCTTTGGGTTTTTTTGTTAATCTAGCTAGAGATTTATAAATTTTATTGATCTTGTCACAGAACCACCTTTTGGCTTCACTGATTCTCCTTTTGTTTTCTGTTTTCAACTTCATTGATATTATTATACCTTTTAAACAATTTGCTCATTTTATTGCCCTTTTTTCTCTATTTTCCTAAAGAGAAAGCTTAGATTTTTGATTTTAGTTCTTTCTTCTTATCTAACACACACATTCAGTACTATAAATTTCCCTCTCAGCACTGCTTTTGCTGCATTCCACCAGTTTTTATATGTTATATTTTCATTTTCATTTAGTTTGAAATATTTTTTAAAGATTTTTTGAAATTTCTTGTTTTGATTCATGTTATTTAGAAGTATGTTTGTAATCTCCAAATAAGATTTTCTAGCTATCTTTCTGTTATTGAATTCTAGTTTAATTCCATTAGGTTCTGAGAACATACTTTATATGATTTCTAATCTTTTAAATTTGTTGATTTGTGTTTTATACTGGAAAATGTGGTTTATCTTGATGAATGTTCCACGAGACCTTGAGAAATGTGTGCGTGTGTTATGCTGCTATCAGATGAAATATTCTATAAATGTCAATTAGATCCACTTGATTGATGGTGCTTTTCAGTTCAATTATATTCTGACTAATTTTCTGCCTGCTGGATCTATCAATTACAGATAGAGAGATGTTGAAGCCTCTAGCTATAATAGTGGATTTGTCTATTTCTCATTGCAGTTCTCTCTATTTCTGCTGTATGTGTTTTGATGCTTTTTTGGTAGGTACATACACATTAAGGACTATTATGTGTTCTTTATCTAATGCCCCTCCTAATTCCTGATAATTTTTATTGTTCTTAAGTATGTTTTTTCTGAAATTAATTTTGCTACTCCAGCTTTCCTTTGATTTCTGTTAGCATGGCATATCTTTCTCCATCACTTTATTTTTAATCTATCTATATCTTATATTTAAAGTATGTTTCATATAGACAACATATACTTGGGTCTTGTTTTTTATCCACTCTATCAGTCTCTGTCTTTTAATTGGTATAGTTAGACCTCTCACATATAAAGCAATTTTTGATATAGTTGGATTAACATCTATTGTATTTGTAACTCTTTTATATTCATTGAACTCAGTTTTTATTTCTTTTATTTTATTCATTTTTATTTGAACACTAATACAGTTAAGTGATTGAGTATAATTATTATTTTTTTTTATTTCAGCTTATTATGGGGGTACAAAAGCCCATGTAATCTCCTCTTTTTCTGCCTTCTTTGGTTTTAATTGAGCGTTTTGTATGACTTTATTTTCTCTCCTCTCTTAGAATATCTTCTTTTATACTTTTTAGTGATCTCCTTAGGGTTTTCAGTGTATAGTTATAATTAATCTATTAATAGGTACATGTTCCAATAACACTATATATACTCATGTGTATTGCAGGTTACCTTATAGCAGAGTACTTCCCATTCTTTTTTCTAATTACTTATAAAATTACTGTCATTCATTTCACTTGCAAGCTATAATTACCCAGCACATTTTTGCTATTACTATTTTGAACACATTTATTTATAACATAAATTAAGAATAAAACATTAAAATATTTTATTCTACCTTTTTTATTCCTTCTTTAATGCTCTTCATTTCTTTATATAGATCCAAGTTTCATTCATATATATATACATATATATAGTATATATATATTATGATTTTCCTTCTCTCAAAAGAACTTCTTTCAACATGTCCTGCAAGGTAGGTCTACTGAGGACAAATTCCTTCAGATTTTGTTTTTCTGAGAAAGTTTTTATTTATCCTTTACTATTGGATGTCAATTTCACTAGAAACAAAATTTTAAGCTAGTGAGTGTTTTCTCTCTTTCAATACTTAAATATTTCATTCCACCATTTTCTTGCTTGCATGGTTTGTGATGGCACTTTGATTAAATCTGATGACTTCCAGAGGTCCCCCTTGAGTACTCAGCTGAGTACTTATCAACCCATGCATGTGAGTAAACTACCTATGGCTGGGAAAAAAACCACCTAATACAAAGCCAGAAATAGTGGGTCTGTTCCCACTAGTCAGATTGAAAGATGACATAATTCATGAGGCGTAAGGTAGAGTACACAGAGGATCTTGCCTCAGTAGGGGGGAATAATTGGCTACTGACCAAGCACTGTTTCAGTCCCACCTAACAAAGCTAGTAAGCAAGACCTGAAAGAATACAATGTCTCAAAAATAACGTAACTGTGTCTCAGAACAAAGCTCAAGAATAATTATAGGAATACAACGGTATCCAGCACCCAATGAGGTAAAATTCACAATGTTTGTCAATCAACAAAAATATTATGAAGATATTTTAAAAAGCAGTAAAATAAAATCCACAGAGAGGAGAAAAATTCATCTTTCATATGTTTAAAAAGTTATGTGGATAAATACAAGATATTTTAAAAAGACCCAAATCAAACGTGAATAAATAAGCAATTTCTGGTATATCCAAGCAATGGAATACTACTCAGCACTATGAAGGAATAAACTATTAATACCTACTAAAACATCAGTGAATCTCAAAATAATCGCACTGAGTTAAAGAAGCCAAATACTAAAGAGTACATTCTAGGTGGTTTCATTTATAAAAATCTAGTAAATGAAAACTAATCTATAGTAGTTACCTGGGAATGGGAGAAAGAGGAGGATACCATGCAGGGGTAGGAGGAAGGTATTACAAAAGAGCACGAGAAATTTTGGGCAGTGACAGATATGCAGTCATCTTCATTATGGTGACAGTTTCATGAGTGTACACGTTTGTCAAACTGATCAAATGGTATTATTTAAATATATGCAGTTATTAAATGTCAAGTACTTCAGTAAAGCTGTTTAAAAAGTAGTATCCAGTAAAAGGTACAAAAGATGTTTTATGGTTGTACCTAATTCTAAATTTACCCTTTCTCCTCTTCCACTCCAACCCAACTCAGAGGCAGGTCATGAGGAAAAAGGCAAGAAAACAAGATCCTGGGAACTCTTATTAACACTTTGTTTTAGGGAGAAATATATTGAGAAGCTGAGAAGTAAAAAAAAATGGGAAAAATTCTGGGCAGTATAAGCAATGGTCAATCAGCTCTAGGACTTAGTAGCAGTAAGAATAATTGCCAGAACTTATGATTTTGGTGTAGCCAAGCTGCTTTTATAGGCATAATCAGAAAAAGCCTAATTATAGAAGGGAAAAAAGAGAACATACATGTCAAGATGTTTTGAGAGAGAAAGAGAATGGGTAAAGAGGTACCAGGTGATGTTTCTTTCTCCACCCTCCCAAAGGGGTAAGATACATTCCCAACTAAGAACTAAGTGACATGGATAGATCTCAGAAGAGTAAAGAAATCTCGGATGAGAGAGAGGAGTGGAGCTCTCCAAACAAACTGTACAAGGTTTCAGTAATGACCAAGCATTCTGCCACACCCCTAGGCTTTAGAAGAATAGATTGAGTGTGCAAAGTTAAGTCATACCTAAATCATGAGGTCTTGTATGCAGTGAAAAAGAAGTCAAATAGGAATTTAGAGCCAATCATGTTAAACAACAGTTTAAAAAATGTTGTCAAATATGCAAATTATAACATCCAAAAAAAGAAAAAAAGAGAGAGAAGGAGAAAAGCAAGAAAAGGAAGGAGAGGAAGAGGGAAAAGAGAAAGGATAGGAAATATATAACTAAAATATAACTAAAAATAATGAAGAGAATTCTCCCTGAGTGCTTCCTTCTACATCATTACTTGATCAGAACACAAATTAGATTTTTTTAAACCACAAAGATGAAATTATTAAAAAATGGAATATGAGAGTAATTATAGAGCTATGAACACAAATCAATGAACACTATTTTATAAGCATATATAAAAGAATAGAAAAAAAGCTGTTTAACATTTTTAGATTTTGGCTGGGGATAAAAATAATTCATTTGGGTATTTCTTTCTTACTTTTTTATATACAAATAAAACTAGTACTATTAAAATGAAATAAGTACAATTTTTAATAAAGTGGAAACAGAATAGACAAAGCCAAAATTCAAAGTAGGACCTAAGACCAAACACTCAATATAATCACAGTAAATGCATAAAGAAAAAAATTAAATGATTAAACAATTAGCAAGATAATAATAGAGAGTACAAATAGGATCCAACCTAAACATTACTGGTTTCTCTGAGTAAGAAACCCAACAAATGATTCAGAAAAAGTTTTAAATGATATAATACAAGAAAATTTTCTGAAATTATAGAACTGGACCTATACTTTACAGGCAGATATTGTATTCCAGGAAAATATATATATCATCAATAAGAAGGAAGAATATGGCAAATAATATAAAGTTACAATGTATTACCTCAATGCAGATGAGGAAGAGATTAAATTCTACCAGTGGAATTAGAGAGGGCTTCATGGCAGAGATGTCATTTGGGATGTGCCTTGACAGCTAGATTTCTTTGAAAATTGATGATAGAGAAATATACAGCCAATAGTATGAGCAAAAGTAAAGTGAGAAGTTATAAAGATTATTTGGAGAAATGTCATGAATGGGTAGTTAACAGCGATAAATATGGAAGTGGAGCTGAAGAGTAGAAGTTACCGGGAAAACTTCACCAATGTGCTAAACCTGAAATTTCATTTTACAGGCAACAGGAAGTTGTTAGAATTGTTTGAATTAGACTTCCACGTATCACTTTTGTATTCTAATGCACCATTCCTACCCCTATGCCAAGAAGTTTAAATAAAAGCTGTTGTTGACATTTCAGACTAAATTTCACCTCATCCTTTCCCCCAAAACTGTGGAAAAGCTTAGTCTACTGGTTTTTCACCTGTTTTGACAATGTCTGAAGACATTTTTGGTTGTCACATCTAGGAGGAGAATGTTATTGGCATCTACTGGATAAAGAGCAGGTATGCTGTTATTCACCCTATGATGCAAAAGACAATCCTCCCAAAACAAAAAATTATCAGGCCCAAAGTGTCAACAGTGTCAAGACTGAGAAACTGGCCTAGAGCTAATATAATTAGAAAAATCAAAACAAATATTGACCAATTTTCTCCTGAGATGCCCAATACTTGCTGATAGTAAGAGGCTCTAACCGCCTCTCCTCACCAACCACAGACTCCTAGTCCCAAGATAGAAACATCTTTCTACCACAATTCTATCCAAAATTCTATCTGTTATGCTGTTCATCATTGATATCCAAAAATACTCACCAAATAAAATCTTTCTATAATCTATCACCTTTTGTATCTTACTCTGATGTATTTCTATACATCTTTCCACCGACTAATTCTCCCACTGCTGCCTTCTCAACTCTTTCCTCTGTGCCTTCTAGAATCTGATTCCCTTGTAAATAAACTATTCTGAGATTTCTACTTCTTCACAGAACAGTCACATACTTTTCTATTGCTCTCTCAAATGTCTGAAACACCATGAGGGCTAAGAGGAGAGTAGACATGCATCTTAGTTTCTATTTATTCCTTTTACACACCATAACATCACTCACTTGCAATTATTTTGTAGGTTCATGACACCTGGCATACTCTTGACATCTCCTTTATCTGTCATTCATTATCCGCCTGGTCATATGTCCAAATTCATTAAGGATACTGAATCTCTTATCACAGATACGGTAAAGACCATGGGTGTCTCCAAAGTTCATCTGTGTAATTTCCCCACCACCCTAGTCCCATAGACCTCCTTGATCCCAGTGACTTTGTATCCACTGTCTTTTAGTGTCATACACAAAGGTCATACACAAATGTCATACACAAATGTATCTCACTTTGAACTGCTCCACCTCTGAAAAAAACAACCACAAAAATCAGGACCCCAGTTCTTTACTGCTGCCTGAGCCAGGGTATCTTGATACAACAGAAAGCAACTGCTGCTAATTTAAGCAGAAATGAAAACACATAATTCAAAAGAAATTGAGTAACTAAGAGAATGATCTGGAAGACCATAAGAAGGCTCTGAGAATGGCAGGAAAAAGTGAAGCTAGAGAGACAGAGCAATAGCTGTGATCATACCATTTAATTGCTGCCATAAGGACATTACTGCCCACTACTGGCTGCATGTTGCAGCTTGATTCACTGCCACTATCTCCTGAATAATGGAGGTGGCTACTGCCACTGCCAGAATGGATTTTCTGTTGACTTCCATTCTTTGCAAGACCAGCTCCTTATTCAAAATTCAAGGCAAGTGTGTTTCATGCCATCACATCTTAGTGCAAAACTCCCCATTCTTTCTCCTTCTGTAAAGTTCATTTTTCAAAAGATAGCTCAGTGGTCTCCTGGGAAGCCTTGTCTGCCCTAATCAATAGAGTCAATGACTTCTTTGTGTCATCTTTGTACCTAGTACCTCAATTACAGCATTTAAAATATTTTATTGCAATTACTTACTTGCAAGTCTTCATTTCCTACCAAAAAGCCAGTCCCTTGGAAGCAAACACCATATACAGTGCTCAGCACATCTTAGGTACAAAAGAGATTTGATGCTTAGAGAATCCCATCTTTTTCATGTTCACACTAATATTGAGGACTCTCAAGTGTGTTTTAAAAAGGATCTCCATATAATTTTCATGAATGAATGAAGTTGATTTTTGGATTATGGTAAAAAAAATATATTGTAATGTAGACCCAGCAGAGCTATTCCTGTGTGTAGACAGAGGGCTTGGGCTTAAAGCCACCTACTTCAGATATCATCTCCCCTGCCTTTGGATATAGCCCATGGGTTCTAGAAAAGTCCCTATTAAAATACAAGTATTGACACATATAGTCAGTGGGTTTTTAAATTAATGTAGAACAGAACAGGGTGTGAGAAGTGGAATCAGAGAGAAAAAGGAAGATAGGAAAGCTCTGGGGCTTGAGTCAAGAAGGGAGGTGAATGAGTACCCCAGTGGGGAAACCTAGATCCAGAAAAAAAATATTAGGTAATTAACAGAATACGTAGGTTTAACTTCATCTATGTCACAATTTTCCTAGGTCAAGCCAATCCTGACCAAAGTGCCAACTTTGGAAGCCTACAAACAAATTCCACCTAGTTTCTTGAATCTCTAAAGTGAGAACACACTTAAATTTTGAATGTTAGTATAATCTAGGTTGCTTTTTAAATAAAACATAAAGTGATACTAAGAAATGTTTATAGTTTGGAGTGAAAATAAAGAAGCATAGGATATTTTGTAACTAGGATGAAAATAAAAATATACTGAGGAAAAGAAATTGAGATTTCAAACAATGCCTAAAATGAACTTGTGATTGTAGGGGTCTAGTTTTGAAAAGAAATCATGTGTTAAGCAGTCATTAAGGTTAAACTCTCAGTACACGTTGCATAAAGGATAAACTATAGTAACTTGGAAGGACAAGGAGGAAAAACCACATTGACAGTTTTAAGAATATTAAATATCTTTCTATCTTTGACACTCAGTTTGCTCTTACAATAATGGGAAATTTCCCCCACCCTCCCCCCAAAAAAACTAAGGGAAGTCTTTAAATCTTAATTACTTTCTTTTTCTTTGGTACCCACTATGGGCACCTAAATGCACATGGGAGTTATGAAGCTATAATCTCTCTTCCCAACCCCCAAATCTGTTGGTCAGCACACTTACATGCAGACTACAAATAATAAATAGAACCTGAAGAAAGTACTGTCAGATCACTACTTAACCTAGAGATAACGAAGGCAGAAGCCAGGACCTGCTTTATAATATGGATATAAAAAAATTTTATGCTTTAAAAATATCTTCGCTGGGCATATTTTTATTTATATTTAAATGATATATTTTTCATTTATTTAATAATGACAAAAGAGTAGAATTTTTCCTAGAAATTAACACATAATAGGGGAGAAAGAAGTTTTGGGGTTTTTGTTGTTGTTGTTTTATTTGGCTTTGTTTTTGTTTTTTTTGAGACAGAGTCTCACTCCATTGCCGAGTAGAGTGCACTGGCATAATCATACATCACAGCAACCTCAAACTCCTGGCTCACGTGATCCTCCTGCCTCAGCCTCCTGACTAGCTGGGACTACAGGCACATGCCACCACACGCAGCTAATTTTTCTATTTTTCTGGACTCCTGGGTCTCACGCTTGCTCAGACTGGTCTCTAACTCCTGACCTCAAGTGATCCTCCCACCTCATCCTCCCAGGCTAGGATTACAGGCATGGGCCACCACACCTACCCAGGAAAGAAGTTTTAAAGCATCAAATAAATAAACCCTTATAAAAATTTAATTAGGATATAAAATATATTAGAGTTTAGAGGTATATAGGTCTCTAAGCTCACTGAGTGCAGTCATCTCAAGGTAAAGGAGGAAACCAAGACCAGAAAGAATGTCAACTGCTCAGCATCATGTCACGTAGTTGTGAAGTAAGGGCTGAGCAAAGAAATCCTGAATCCCAGACTCATGCTTTTAAGCCAAGCAAACTATAATGCATGAATTAAATTAAACCCGCCACTTGTTTTTGTTTGGACTGAATGGTTTATATTAATGCTTTCTTTTTTTTTTCTTTTGAGACAGAATCTCACTCTGTGCCCATGCTAGAGTGCAGTGGCATCATCAGCTCACAGCAACCTCAAACTTCAGGGCTCAAGCAATCCCCCTGCCTCAGCCTCCTCATTAGCTGGACTACAGGCATGCACCACCACACGTGGCTAATTTTTCTATTTTTTGTAGAGACTGGATCTCACTCTACTTAGGCTGATCTTGAACTTCTGGCCTCAAGCAATACTCTCGCCTAGGCCTCCCAAAGTGCTAGGATTACAGGCGTGAGCCACTGAGCCCAGCCTGTTTCTACATTTTTAATGATTGAAAAATACAAAATATATATGTACATATATATATTTTGGGGGGGATAAATGAAATTCAAATTTCATTGTATATATAGAAATTTCATTGGAAAAACATCCACACAGTCATTTGAGTACTGGCTATGGCTTTTTACACTACAACAACAGAGTTGAATAGTTGTGACACAGACTGTATTGCCCACCATGATGAAAATATTTACTCTCTGGTCTTTTACAGAAAAAGTTTATTAACCGCTGACTTAAGAAATGAATTTAAAAAATAATTACTCAAGCCACCTTTCTACATTCACAAAAAAAAAAAAAACCTTGTACATAATTTCTAATTCCTCAAATTCAGATTTTTTAATGTATTCAAAAAGCTCCTAAACGCTTATTTCCTGCATTATTCAGTCTTGGGTCATCCTTTGTTTTAGGCAAGGGTAATTTGGCTGCATGGAGCAGAGACAACTTCAAGCAAGCTTAAGCCAAAGGGAATTGTCTAAGCATAAAGCTGGAACTCATGAAAATCCAGAATCACAAAACGACATTGAAAAGCTCTCACAGAGGCTGAAGCAGAAGGGTGTTCCTGAGTTTTAGTTAGCTCTAGTTACTTTAGAAGCAAGAATTCATTAACCTTTTCCCTAGTGCTCTATAGTGCTGCCCACAGTCATACTTCTCACAAGTGTTTCTTTTTCACCTAATATCAACCACGTCTTTGGGTTTATTTTCACTCTGTGCTATTAATACTTTAAAACTTTACTTTGGATGTCATCCCACAGAGGCTCCTTAGTCGGAACCAAGTTTTCCTGAACTGTTTGGTGTAGCAACTCTGATTAGCTGAGTTGATTCTTGAGGAATTTATGAACCTAAATACTCAAAAATGTATATGCTAGGCTTTACTAATCCTTTATTCTAGCTAATGGGCTTCTGGGAAATGTGTGATTTGGCTTCTCTAAGATCAAGAATTCTCTCCATTCTAACCATCCATGATTCAGAAGATGGAGCCTGGGAGTAAGTGACCCTCCATCAAGGCCTGGAACAAGGATGTTTCCTTTAGAAGAAGCTGTGTTTGGGTACCATCCCCCAAAATGTTCCTTCTTGGTTTCTGTATGTAGTACTCTTCTCTATAGCTAGATTTTAAATCCCTTTAGGGGGAAAAAAAACACTTCTGCTTTTATATCCATTGTTGTACTTAATAGAACTTGTTTAAGGATGCTCAAAATCAGTTGTGGCATGAATAATCATTTCTACCAACCAATATAACAAAAAAAGCAAAACACTTTGAATTATTCAAGACCAAAATATGAAAAACAAACAAGTGCAAAAATTCATTAGATTTTTTTAAGCAAAATATGAATTGTCTGTGCATATGTGTGTATGTGTTTGTGTGCATGTGTCTGTGTGTGTTTCCTGAATAGCTAGATATTAGAATCATCCCTCTACTCTGGTCCAACTACAGAGATTTGGATTTTAATATTTTATATTCTAGCATTAAAAACTTAGTATATAGAATGTAATCCCAGAGAAAAACAGGGATCCTAGAAATAAGTTAAAAATAAAATAAAGCCAGAGGAATAGTTCGCATATTAATGATTAATTTTTTTTATCTCAAGTACAAGAATAAGAATAGATAAGAAACTTCCTCCTTGGGCTTAACTCATAGGATGTCCCCAAATTTGAGAATTCTTATCTTTGGTGGCCCTTTAAAATCGAAGCTTTTAATATTAGTGGATGTTTGCAAAATACAGTAATACTTTATAGTGCAACTTGATAAAGAACCATTAATTAATGCAATTTTTGTTTTTCTTTCACAAAATTGGTGACAACCACAATACAGAATTTATAATAACAGAAAATGAGAAGAGTTTCATATGTTAAAACATTGAGGCAAATATTTCCACCAACCAGGATGAAATCTATATTTCAAGTTAAAAAGAACATATGATTTTACAATATTGTATATTTATTTTATCTCCATAGTCCATCCTTTTAAAAAATATATTTAACCAAAATAAAGTACTTAACACAAACCCATTCAAGACTTCATTTTTGTAATCTGCTAATAAAACTAAATACAGTGGTAGCAAGAGCGTGATGAAAAATTAATCTAAATTTAGCTTTTTAAAAAAGATTACGTATATGCTCGGCAAAGAAACAAAGTCAAATATTTAAATACCTGTATATATGATGCTAAATTTTTAAACTAATGTAGATAACCAGTATAATAACAAGTGGTCACACACAATGTTATACTTTTGAAATAGAGAATGCACTCATCTATATTATAAATAATAAAATGGATCTTCTTTTAACAGAGTACTAAAATGTGTGACAATAGTGATTATATATCTATTCCATAATATCACTTAAATGTATCCATCTTCCTCTGACATATAAAATAACACAATATAGCATTATTCTTCCTAAAAGAAACTGACTATATGAAAGTTCAACATAATAACATGCCTACAAAAGTAAAGGAGAAGTTCTTATGATATGACATTAAATTCTGGATCTAAAGTTGTTCTGGGAATAGTTATTTACACTGCTGGTAAATTTCATATTAGAGGTCCTAGTCTATTGAGTACTTTCCTCCTATTCCCATCATAAAAAAAAAAAACACATAAAACAAACACTTCTCTAAATACAAAAATCCTGTCCTAGACTTCTAATATCTCTGTGTTTAAAGTCCCCACAAACTGCCTCTGCCTGTAATGAAATATCTATATATATTCATAGTTATCTAATAATTTGTAGCATTGTTCTGTTGGCTTCATTTTTTTGTAAAGTTTAAAAGAAAGATTTTAAAACCAATTTGTTCCATAAGAAGAGCTGATATTGTCTGGAGGATTTACTTGGATGCGAAAAGTCTGTGTGAGCGGTTCATAAAGTATTATTTCGTTAAATGTAACCTATTTTAATACTGAGTTGGACTTAAATTATTTAAATCTATCAATATTTCATTTGTTACATATTTACCTTAATGTTAATATAACATACTATGAAAGAATATATGCTACATTAATGGCCAATCAAATTCTGTCCTTCTTGTATAAAGTTGGGTTTATGATTGACTATCTTCCACCCCCATTCCCACCTCCCTTCTGCAATATAACTATTTATAGGAAAAGCCCAATATCAACACAGTTCACTAGTTACAGGAAACTTGTCTTAGTCCTCTCTGCATACATGTCAATAAAGAACTCAATATCTACATAAAATATATGAAAATATTCTACTAATGTGGATGTTTACCTATCCTATATATATTTGTACCATTTAATTTAGTATTATAAAACATCAACTTTAGAAGTTCTTCCCTTCTATATGTCCTTGTCCTCATGAATATTTGAAACAATTGTAACTGCCTGACAATTTTTGTGATTATTAATTCCTATCAGACAAAGAGAATCCCAAGTCATGTGATAAGAAGAAAAAAAACATTGCAAGTGATTTGTGTATAAACAGGAAGTGTGACCATATTGAACTTGGTAAATTTTTTTATAATGTCATGTGCCTGGAATAAAGACAATATGTTTGTCAGCTCACCTGGTAGATGACTTCACCTGCCTGCTTCCTTCCACTGAGGTAGCAAGCGTAAGAAATAGCCACTGTTGGCTGGGCGCGGTGGCTCACGCCTGTAATCCTAGCCCTCTGGGAGGCCAAGGTGGGTGGATCGCTCGAGGTCAGGAGTTTGAGACCAGCCTGAGCAAGACCCTGTCTCTACTAAAAATAGAAAGAAATTGTCTGGCCAACTAAAAATATATATAGAAAAAAAAATTAGCTGGGCATGGTGGCGCATGCCTGTAGTCCCAGCTACTCGGGAGGCTGAAGCAGGAAGATCGTTTAAGCCCAGGAGTTTGAGGTTGCTGTGAGCTAGGCTGATGCCACGGCACTCACTCTAGCCCGGGCAACAAAGTGAGACTCTGTCTCAAAAAAAAAAAAAGAAAAGAAATAGCCACTGTCCTTTTTCTCCCAATATAAATTCTTACTCACCCAGTGCAAGTAGGCTGATGGAGTCAATATATTTCTCTTTCAGACAGCAACAGTTTACATCATTTCCAGTTACATGAAATGGTGGTAAACTAGAATAAAATGTAGAATCTACCATGTCGTTTTTGCTTTTGCCTTTAGCATTAAACATTAAATTAACAGTTGTCTGCTTTTAGGAAAGTCAAATACTAGAAAAGTATATAAGCTAGAGTTGAGAAAAGTTTCAACTTTAACCCACACCTACACAAAAATCTAACTGAATAAACAGTTTCTGGCTGATTCTTTTTGTTTAACATATTATTTGACATGAACACAGGGAGTGTCTGGGAGACCTTAAGCTGTTTCAATGGTAACATAGATATTATAGTACTATTACCCAGATAATTTTAAAATTTCTAAGTTATGTGTGAGTGTTTGAACAAATATATTCCCTACAAACTTTGTATTTTTTAGGTACAAGGGACTGGAGGAGAGTGTTCAAAATCGAGAGGCAAGGAAAAAGATAGGGGAAGGGGAGAAATAAGGCAAAATCAGGGAAAGTATTGTCCATTGTGACAACCAATCAATCACGGACCTTTGTTTGGAATTCTCCTCAATAGACTGGGACACAATGTTTTTGTTCGCATGGACCCTTTTTGGTGACAAGCAGCTTCCCTGCTAGCTTACTATGATCTTTACTCACGTTATTCTTTTACAAACTGATAGTTTTTTATCATAAAGATGTAGCCTTTGGGGAAGTCTTTTCTCTTTCAAGTACATTTGCCAAAGGAATGGGCGCGATGCTTTTTCTCTGTCCTTCTACCCTTATTTTTGCCACCTGACCAGCTTCATGTCAAAGTAGTAATGTCTATTCTCAAAGGAATTTTTTCTAACTAATTTAAACATTATAAGTTGAATCTACTGTCCCCAGATTTCTTGGCCAAACACTATGTAAAAAGTTTTGAATATATATGCATTGTGTTAAACTATAGTTTTCTATGCATTGTACATGGTTTTCTCTGAATCCTAAGATTTGTACTGTTTCCTGACATTTCCCATGCTATGTGGTTAACAGGTGATTTGGGAGCCAAATTCTTTGAATGGCTTGACTTGTGAACACAGATCCAAGTAGGATCTGGCCCAGTGTTCTAGAGGGGCTCTACTGAGAATTGGTGGACTCTTTAATAAAGTTACCAAAGTATCAACGGTAGAGATTGATGGCCCCCTGTGATCTGTGGGAGTCAGCAGGAGAGATCATCATGTCAATTATTAAATACCACAATCTATCCTATATTGTGACTAAATTACAGGAAGATACTCTAACCTGATCTGCCCACTGGTAGGTCTAGAACCTGAGTGTGGGACACTGCAAAAATTTTGATCCTTGGAGTCAAATATTCAATTCTAGCCTCTTTTTTTTTAGCCACAGGTATTGCCTTTGACAATGCAGTTAAACTCCCTGAGCTCTAATATTTTTTATTTACAAAATAAAAATAGCTACGTCATGCAGTTGCTGGGTGGTCTTAAGCAAGGTCACGTAAAGGAAGTAGCTGACACGCAGCAGGTGCTCATCCATAATGCATACCCCGCTCCTCTCCTCTTAACAAATTTCTCTAGAGGGGCTTAAGGAAAACTACAGAGCCAGTGTCCATTTTCAAGAGATTATGAAAGAAGTTTATTAAAAGAGTGCATTCCCTGTTCTTTAACCAATGACATCGTATGGTAGGAGTGTGCGCACCAAAGGTGGTATGGAATCATACAACTCGGTGTGACTTGAGCATTCGTTGTGAGGCCTGGAGCAATAGGAGGTAAGTCTGCAGAGGGTACTACTGACCTGGGAGCAGCACTGAAAAGTTTTAAAGAGGGAATAGGTCAGATTCAAACTTTAAATGGATAATTCTGGCAATAAAATGGAACAGAATGGGGAATGGAAAGAAGAATGAAGGTACTAATAGAAAGCAAAAAGTTTAATAGTTCCCTTGAGGAGCAATAAGAGCCTGAATGAGAATCATAACAAAGGGACAGACAGACAGAGAGACAGTAAAAAACTTCAGGACTAGGCTTTGCTAGTCCTGTGGACCGGGGGTCCCCAACCTATGGTGAGTGGTATAATTATTTCATCATATGTCACAATGTAATAATAACAGAAATAAAGTGCACAATAAATGTAATGTGCTTGAATCATCCCGAAACCATTCTTCCCCTCCCTGGTCCATAGAAAAAATTGTCTTCCATGAAAATGATTCCTGGTGGCAAAAAGGTTTGGGACCACTACTATGGACTACATGGCATAGGGAACATAGGAAGAGGAGGTTTGAGGGAAAAAGTAAGAGAAAAGATATCACTTAAAGCTGAAAGAAAGCAAATGTTTTTCATTCCACCCACCTAGTTTCGTTGGATTTAGACTTTAAACGTTGCTTGTTTACAAACAGAAAAATGATAGCTCAAGATCTTGAAGATTATAGTTTAATCAATATTTTAAGGGGTATGATATATGTCAGAGATTAATGAAAACACAATATTAGAATATTATGGTATTAGGTCATTGATAAAAAGTTCATATATTCTGGACCTAAAACCAGAACATGTGGTCTGATAATAGACGTTTTTCCTTCTTTCTCATTTGTGAAATTAATTACACAAAAGTAATTCAAAAGGTAAGCTACATTTAATTATACATTTAGAGACTTAACTTTTATTTTACAAAGAATATTTTTATGAAATCTGGACTGATCTATCCTAGTCACTAACCATAGGAGAATTGATTGCTTTTAAATTAAAAAACACATAAAAACAAAATTTTAGTCATAAAGCCTTCAACCATTTTATGAAAAATACATGTATTTTGCTGGGACTGAGCTAAATTTCATTATCACCACCATCCATTTGAACTCTACATTTTGGAAATAGCATTGTGGTTCAACATGCTAATGTATGATATCTCTTAAGACCAGCTCATATATTAATGTCATTAGTTAGTGAATTAGTTTCTTTCCATACCTGGTCTAGGCATTAAGGATTAAGGTGTTACTTGTGCCATTCAGATACTACTTGGTCCAGAGCAGCTTTGGGTGAGTAATATGAAATTTTTGTTCTAATTCTTTTCCTTTTAGCCTTTTTTTTTCCCTAAAGAAACATGGAAATCCATACAATTTCATTTTAAAAGCTGTAACCTAATCACAAATAGCTTGTGATGCTAGCCTTTATATATTTTGAATTATATTATCATTTATTGCCAGTCTATATTTTGCTAAATATTTAAAGAATTGTACTATGACATATTGTAGTATTTTCTACATGTTGATTTGGTGGCTTCTATTATACAAGACAGACAAATATGCCTAAAATTTGGACTTATCAGCTGATAATTTCAGTAGTTGCATAGGAAACGTTACATGTGTGATTAATCTGTATGGTTGAACTGTGACCATATCATTTAAGTTAATCAAGATATCATCAATCTGGATTCATTGATATACTTAGCAATTTTTAAGGAATATATGAGATAAGGAAATCATCCTAAGAAAAATTTCAAATAAGAAAAACTTCCTATTATAAGAAAACAAATGCTTGAGATGATTCTATTGCACCAATTTTAATAACATCCATGATTACCACTTTTAAAAATTTTATCATTAAAAAAAATTTAAGATGTCTCTTTCCTAAGTAATGAATTCAAATACTCTCAACAATTACCCTGGGCAAAAATAATTTGTTCTACTGGATTATATTATTTTATTCTGAGTCCCACCAAAAATAAAATTGATCACACAGCTAAGTTATAGTCACTATAATTTGCTTTGTACAGTTATATCTTAAATGTCTCTGTACTGCCTCAAATATAAAGTACTGGATAACTCTTTGTTCCTTCTTCTCTGCCCTTGTTTTACTACTGCTTAAAACTTTCAATTAATCACACTCATTTATTTAAAGCTTTCGGGCTTAATATAAAGCAGAAAACCAAACCACATAACCACAATGACACTAATTCAATGGGTCATTGAGTTGCTAGCTTTGCCAGAGAGGTAAATCTTCAATGAACTACATTTGGCATGTCCTTTACAAGAATTTCTTTGAAAAACAAAAACAATATTTGCTTGTCATCTTTTAATGACATAGCATATAGAAAAATCTAGAACGACAATCACTTTTTCACTCTACTCAAAATTTCAAAATAAAGCTTCTTAAAATCACTTTATTGCCCATAGGATAGAATTTCATTTGTAAAACAAATCAATTTCTGCAAAGTTTCAGAAATATATCCATTACATAAAATGACATAAAGCCATAACTGGGTAGGAGTTGAGGTGTGACACCAATTTGGTTGTAACACCTAAAGTCTGGTTGATTAGACCATTTGGCTTCTATGATGATGGTGGAGAAGGAGTCAAAAGGAGCTCTGGGCTTTCAACCCTTGAATCCTGAGGCAGTGTTAGAATTGTGGTATCACTGACAGGGTGGACAAGTCACACAGAGAGGTTAACTTTTTGGGAAAATGCTGTAAGTTTAGTTTGCACCAGTCATGCATTCAATGAAGAATGTCTAAAAGGCAGGTCAAAGTAATAAGTATCATTAAATAATGCTTTAAATTTAACCAAGCACTTTTATTGTCATCTTATTATTTTTTTTTATCTCATTTGATCTCCACAAAAACCCTGTGAGTTGGTATGCAGGACAGATATTGCCATTATCCAATTCATTTCATAAACAGAAGTTTTTGGAATGAAAACTATAGATTTGGGAAGAGCACAACATATTTTGACCCTGCTGCTTTTATACCACCATTTTGATGGGTGGATGAATATTTTGAGTCCTAATTTTGACCTTTTTATGCTTGACTCTATACTTATAAAAATAAGTATGTTATCATTATATAAAAATTGATAAACTTTTTTGAAAGGTTATTAGAGTAAATCCATTAAGCCAATTTAATCCTATGATCAACTTTTACATACTGTAGTTAAATAATTTCCCTTTTCCATTGTCATTTTCTTTTCCTGAAAATATTTTAATTGGATCAATTATTTGCCATGTAAATTTTATGAAAAAATGTTGATTCGTCAATTTTTGTCCATATCAAAATTTCTCAATGTTTAGACTTTCTGATTTCTTGTTTTTGCTCATTATTCTACTAAGACAAATTTTCCCAGCTCTAATATTATAAATATATCATTAAGAGGCTATTCTTTATCCAATTTTATTTAATAACAAATTTTTTCATGTGCAGTTAAAAGTTTTCTCAGTTTTATTTTGTGCTCATTATTTCTAGTAAGTTTACCTATTAGAGCTCACTAGCCAAAATGCCTTTAGGGTTAAAATAGTAGCATCAAAAAGAGCTTGCTTTGAATTAGGTGCTATTTGCACTTGGTGATACTTATTGCAAAATATGGAGTCATACTCATTTTAGAGAGCAAAAAGAGGAAGATGAAACAGAAAAGGATTTAGAGATCACTAAATTTTAAGCCTCATATATGGGAATCTCTAGCAGCCAATATTTCTTCAACAGATTATATTTTCTACATCATTGCACTTCCTTTATGTTAAGAAGTAATGAGTGAAACTTACCCTCTCTGAGCAACTGTCATGAAGCAGAAGTCTTGAATGAGATACAAAAAAATCATTTCATTGGTGTAAAGAATTTCAGATGAAGAATTTAACATTGAAAAATAGATGGAACAAAACAAATAGATAGAACCAGACAGAATTTCAAAAGATGCTTACTTGGATTGGTGAGCAAAATAATTTTTCAATAACGATATTCAAATTTTGTGAGATTGCCATTGAAAACTTCTAATGCCTTAGACTAGTTTCTCCACCTTTTCAAATATAATAATTAATATATGCCTTTCCAAAAAATATCTCTCCTGTTTAGTAGCATTAATGGCATTCATATTTAATATATGGAGAGATTACAACAATTACTGCAAGCGACACCATGAGAAAATAAATAACAATCTTTTACTCAACAAGACAATAACTTGGAGGGTAAGAGCACAGGTTCTAGAGTCAGACAGGTATATATTCAAATGCTTCCTCTGCCTCATACTAGTGGAATCTGTTGGACAAGTTTTTCTCACTCTCAAGGCCTCAATTTCCTCATCTATTACCTGGAGATAATCATAGTTCTTATTACACAGGTTCTTGTGAGGATTAAGTAAGAGAGTACCGTACAGTGAGGCCAGCTCAAGCAATATATTAGATATTTAATAAATGTTATTTAACTGAAAGATACAATAATATATATTTTAAAAGTTTCAAAATGTTGAAAGTGCTATGGCAGTAGAAGTTTTGCACTGAATTATATGTCTCTGATATTATTACAGCATCATTCTCTATTAGTATAAACATGACCTACAGAATCTAGCAAATGGTGCTATAAAATATCACTGTCCTACATGCTACAAAAAAATATGGTATTTTTAAGATATTCTTGTAGAGGGAGACCACAGAGATTTTTATACAAACATCTTCTTCTGGTAGTAATGATTTCATGTTTTAGCTTTGTAAACATATAGCAAGTGATACCAAATATTTCCTACATTGTGTTTTAAATTCAATGATTTTCAAATTATTGTTCTAAACTGTATATAAAATCTTACAATATAAATCTTTTTTATATTCATTTTGTAAAATACAGCATATGTATATCTGTACAGGTCTTTAGAAGGATTTTTGCTGTTTTTACATGAAGTAAATTGTCAAGCTCTGCTGCCTAGAGTAAAAAAATCTCAGTTCCACAGTGTAGTACAGAATATTTCTTAGCCTTTATGTATGCAGAGAACTGTTTTAACATCAAGAAAATCAAATTATGATGACAACATGTTGAAGAAGAAAATTAAGACATTACAGGAATCAACCTAATCTTACAGTTTCTATATTAATCCATTGTACTCTTGAAGAACTGTAAACGGATATCTTGGAATTACAGCCCAATTTAAGAAGCTCTGGATTTTTAATTACTCCTCAAAGAGTAATTACGCTTCTGGTAAAATATCAATGCCTAACAAATATATTTTTAAATAGATCAAGGTGATAAGAACACATAAAGTTAAAGGGGGGAAATAAACTAATGAAATAGACAATTATATTTGAAATATTCATTTCTAATTACAGAAAATCCTCATTGATATAATCTACCCTTGGTGAAACCAATCTGAATTTAAGAAAAAAAACCATACACTCTAATAAGAAATGCAGATTTATTATTTTCAAATTCGCCCTGTAAATTTAGCTGCTAATAAAAGCACTCTTAAGTAACAGACTTTCATTGCGTGCTTTAATAAATAGGTGGGAATCATTTGAAATTAGTTAGACCCATTTGTATCACACAATGTGTTAAAATCTTTAAGAACAGCTTGGTTAAAAGCCTCAAGCAATCTTGTTTACACTATTAGCAAATCCTTGCTTCATAGATCATACAAAAGTAAATTTCAGCCTAGCCTAGTTCAAATTATCATAAATTCTGAATTATATTCAGCATTTTAAAGCTGGAAGGGACCTTAGAGATCTTCCAGTGAAGTCTACAATAATGAGATTTTCCTGGCTGTTACATCTAAAATGCATGCCATATGTATAAACAAATTCTAAATATTGTTGACTATATTTAAAAATGTTAGTGACACTGTTTTGTTCCTTCAAAATGGTAAATCTTTTCAAACTTATCAAAAACTTTACATGATATTCAGAAATTTTTTGTCAGGATAATTTAAAATCCTTAGCAATGTATTACATTGTTTGTGTTCTTTGTTTTATTATTTTGTTTTCTTGTCCCACTCTGCTCTAGAAAGTTCAGGAGTAATAGTCTTCACACTAACAGGTTGAATAGACACTATATATGAAAAACATAGCCAACAATTTCAAGAACTTGTAAAAAGTCAAACCCGAACTATTACACAGATCTGAAATCACTAGTGGTGGGAGCCACCATGTGGCTTTCTACACACATGAGAGAAAGCTTACAATTTCACTCCAGCACTGTGTTCTGCTTAGGTGCATTCTATACTGGGAAGAAATCACACAGAGAAACCTGTACGTGCTACACACAGCAATTTTACCAAAAACACATGCTGCAATTTCCAAGAAACTTGTCCTCTCCTTGCCAGGCCCCCTAACTGCATATTCTAGTTCTCAGAGACTTTCCTGGAACCTTATGAGAAAATTATCAAGATATGCCGTCACTTCTAGTAGGACGAACTGGGGCTTTTGTCATTTGGGCACCATCTGCCCAGACACCCCACTCCCTGATGTAACCTGCTTTATTTATCCATGCAATAAATATTTATAGAGCAGCAGCCAGGTGCCCAGCATATGCTGTGTTGCCAAGAGAAATGCAAAAGAAATGTTAGAGATTCTGACCTCAAAGAGTTTTAAGTCTGATTATGGAGAAAAACACACTTTTGTGAAGCAAATAAATTACAGTGCGTAACAGTGTACAGTAAGTGCCAGAGGAGTGGTACACTGAGGGTTACAAGAAAAAGTGGATCAGTTCAGACTCAATGGCAAGAAAATACACTGTAGAAGATAAATCTAGATCTAGACCTATTAGAATCAGTACGATTGTCTAAAGCTGGATATTCCAAGTGTAAGAAAATACTTAAGGAAAGTCAAGAAAATAACTCCTAAAATGCAAAATGAATACTCTCTCTGCCATTACACTGCCATTACATTGTGGCCATTAATTTAATCGTAACTATTTAAGTTTAAACTAATTAAAATTAATAAAATTATTGCTTCACTTTCTACTATAGTCATACTAAATACATTTCAGGTGTTCAATACCCACATGTGACTAAAGGCTAGAGTATTGGATAGCACACAGAGGGAACATTTCTATCATCCTAGAAAGTTCTGTCAGCCAGGTTTATGTAGTATTCAGTTCATACCAAGATCAACCTGAAAGAAGTAGAGGACTCAGTTCAGGACAAAGAAACTTACTTTTACGGTCAATGATTCAAGGCAGAAAAAAATTCCTGCATGGAAATTCCATTGTGGAGCCAAAGCATATAACAGCACTTCCTAAAGCCTATGTATCCTATAGGATGTTACCTCCTCAGAAGGATGGACCAATCGGTGTGAGGGACATAGCACACGAGGAGGTAGGGAAGGGAGGAAATGAACAAGCTTATCTGGAGATGCCATATACACGAATGTGAAGTGGAATAAAAATTTAGCAACATCTAAGGGAAAGAAAATGAGAACTAGGAAAAGGACCAATAAGACGCCATTTGTGGCAGGCATTTGACAAAAATTCTACCTTGCAAATAGCAGCTTATCTGTAGATCATGCCTTAGATTGCAATAAGCTTAGGGTGATTTGTCTGTAAGACAGTAAAAGAAAACCTAAACTAAATGACTGGAGGGAAGAAGGAATTAATGGGGCAGGAGAGGGATGTTGGAGAATTTCTGCATTTTCAGTTACTGGAGTCACCTCATCGTGTTGCAAAGGTGGAAAGCCTGGGAAGAATTATTAATATCAAGTAAGAAAATTTTTTTGTACTGGATCTGTCATGACCAGGGATTACCAGACACTGCTTAGCTCCCACCACTTTAGGACGATGTGACTTTCCTTTCCTTTCTTTTAATCATAATATTTGCACATTTATAGAGTATTCTCTGGCCCCATATAGATACCTTGTTTATTAGTCACTTCTAATCATGATGCTATCTGGTAATATCCAAGGGAACCTAGACCATGGAAGTACCCTCTCACCATGTTGTCTTCTGTGACTGAGATTTTAATAGGCAACTCAAAGGGAGAATGGTTGGATTTGAATCTTAATAACCACAGATCAGTGTTTACATATTCATCATAATCCCTGACGTAGCCGACCAATTGATGAGGAAATTTGGGTCACATTTTGGTTTCTCTGTGTTTCTAATAATAAAGAATTTTTAAAGATAGGGCAAATTTTAGCACTGAAAGGATGTTAAGAAGTAATATAGTTCGTGACATTTTTCTAAATGTAAAAAACTAGGACCTTAAACACTTAAATAACATCCTAAAAGACATACAGCTTAATGACAGTTGTGTGTATCCTGTTTCCTAACCCAAAGTTCCTGTTTTATTACACTATGACGTTAGCTGTGGTATTAATTTTAGTAGTCAATGTGTAAGAAACAGCTCAACTCTCAGTTCTAATCTTAGCTAATCAAATAATAGGTTATTCCAATTAGAGTGGTTAATTTATTTAGCTACACAATCTATGCGTGCCCCAAAATATTTCTAAACACTTTTACAAATATACACCTATCTTTACTTCTATCTTTATCCCTTACCTAGAGAATCAGAATTTGAAGATGAGTAATGAGATGTAAATTATAGGCCAACGCAGATGTCCCTTGTGGTTATATAACCCTAAACTAAGACAGATGAAGAAAAGACTTTTTAATATAATTTTGCCCTTATGAAAATCTTTAAAAAAGTTTTACCTGAGTTATACAGTTCAGTCTTTTAGAATTTAATATAACTTCTAAAGTCATTTAGACAATGAAATGGATGTGTTAACAGGCATTCCTCCAAACCTGTGATGTGGTCAAGCAAAAGCGGGGAAATGCTTTGTATTCTTATTGATTTATTATGAATTTTAATATATTAAAGGTGGTGAGAAGGAAACTGGGTTAATTTTGTTCTTCAAATGCATGGTGACAGAAATGTTTTCATGACCAAAAGATCATAATTACTCAAGAAACAGTTTGCTTCCAGAAATCTTAAAATTATGAGCAAGCCTCTTGTTTTGCTCTTTCCAGAGCTGTGTTTACCGGCTGTGTTTTGGGGGCAAATATTCTGAGTACCCGCTGGAAAGACTTCCACCTCCTACTCCATCCCTCCAACCCCCTCTCTCATTCCTCATTTCTCCTCTTGGTCCTCTCTCTCCCCTCTGCACTGCCTCTCTGGCTGGCCTCAGCAGAGTCGCTTTCCCTCTCCAACTTTACCACTGGTTGATCTCAGTGATTCCAAACACAGCTGATCATCAGAATTACTAGATCTTTTGAAGAACAAAATAAAACAAATGAATGAAAAACAGGTCTAGAACAATCCCTTCTCTGGGATTCTGAGTCGGCAAGAATGGTGTGAGAATAGAAAAATCTATGTTTTGCAAAGTTCCCCCAGATAAGCCGAAATGTGAGCCAGGATGGTGAATAACCCGTCTGCCTCCAAACTTCACTGGCCATGAGAAGAAATGTGTTTTGGACTTCGAAGCTTTTCACAAAGAAACAAAAGCAGAGATATGACAACTAAGTGCAATGCATGCTTCTGGATTGTATCCTGGTGGGGGACAGGAAAGGAGCGGGACGTAAATGACATTAATGGAACAATTGATAAATTTTGTACATGGCCTGTAGATTTAATAATAGTATTTTATCGATAATTGTATTTTTATTACTTAAGAAAATGTCAAGATTTCATTTTTGTATTTGTTTCCCCAGAAACTCACAATAAAGTATTTAAGGGTCAAGGGGCATGGTATCTCCAATGTATTATCAAATATTTCAAGTAAAATATGCATCTATGTATAAACGTAGAGAGAAAGAGACTGATATAGAGAATGGGGCAGCATAATTGGTGAATTTGGGTACGTGTTCTAATGGAATTCCTTGTACTATTCTAGCAATTTTTGGTAAGTTTGAAAATATGTTAAAATTTATTTGTTTTTTTTAAATTTTACTGTAACTGGAACAAAGAGCCCTCAAATTTCTCTCCAAAATATGTCATCCTGGGCTATGTGATTCAAAGTAATCAAAAAATAGATGGAAAAAAAAAACAGTTTGAAATCTACCATCATATCAACTAGAAATGAGAAATGTGATTTTTCAGATATCAATACCTTTATGTAGGATAATTGTACACTTAAGAGTTGAACAATATAGGTTCAACTAATTGTAAACATTAAGTATCATAAAGACTGTTTCCTTTTTTTAACACTGATGATGAAATAAAACCAAGAAAAATAGTATATAAAGTACTCTTTTCTGAAAATCCATGAAGCAGTCATAAATTAGCACAAAATGGAACAAGTATCTAATGTGAAGTCAGAAAATACAAATTCAAATATATTTCTTACTAAGTGTAGGGTCTTGAGAACGTTGACTATCCATTTGAATAAATTTCCAAATCTATAAAACAAACCTAGTCATAATAAAGGCCCCATTAATGAGGGAAATAAGTGGTT
This sequence comes from Lemur catta, assembly GCF_020740605.2. Lineage (NCBI taxonomy): Eukaryota > Metazoa > Chordata > Mammalia > Primates > Lemuridae > Lemur > Lemur catta. The sequence goes on from NC_059133.1 coordinate 84,437,032, forward strand.
TAAAAAAGTTGCCAATATATTGCCTTATGTATGGCAAACAGAAACTGTCAAACATAATGTCTCAGCCATGTAAACACCGTTGTCCCTCAGCATCCATGAGGAGTTGGCTCTAAGACCTCCTGCAAAACCAAAATCTGCAGATGCTCAAATGCCTGGTATAAAATGGCATAGTATTTGCTGGTAACTTACGCACATCTTCCTGTATACTTTAAATCATCTCTAGGTTACTTTTAATTTCTAATACAATGTAAATAGTTGCCATACTCTATTATTTGGGGAATAATAACAGGAAAAAGTCTGTACCTGTTAAGTGCAAAAGCAATTTTTAAAAATATTTTCCATCTGCAGTTGGTTGAATCCAGGATGTGGAACCCATGGCTATGAATGGATGACTGTATAATATTTTAGACATCTCACAAGTGCTAGTTAGTTTCCCAGGCCATTGGACCTAACAAGAGTCTCCATCTGAACTGTGAGGGGAAGAATGAGACATGAGAAATAAGTTTCCTGGGGATGGTGAAGTGGTGGGAATTGAAGAGAAACAAACGAAAACACTGGCTTACAGAATCATTGTACTGATGCATTATCTAAATTGGCCCCTGAAGTTTGGTTCAAATAGGGAAAGGAAAAACTAAATCCTTTTGTGCCATGACTTTCCCATCTTTGGGTTTTCAAATATGCTTCTTTGAGATTAATTTGGCCCAACTCTTCAAGACATTTGTTTTGTAAAGTAACGTAAATGTTATTTTCTGACCACTTATGCATGTGAAACCATCCTTAAATGGTTTTTACACAAGCAAGTACACTGTTTAGATATGAAATTCTTAGGTCACAATATTATCCTTTCAAAATTCTTATATTTTTTTCATTTTCTTAAAATATTTACAGTTTCAATGCCTGAAGCTAGCTGAATACCTTTTTCCTTTCTTAATAATCCTTTCTCTTCGTTGTCCCTCTTCATTTGAATACTTGAGTTTTTAAAATTATTACTCATTTCTCTTGCAACTCAGAAGTGTGTCAATATGAGTTTTGGGGTTTCTCTCCTTTATTATTTTATCTTGAATTTAGTAAAGTCAATCAATTCTGACTATGTAGGTCAATCAGTCACGTTTTCTTCTACCATATTTTTATTTATTGCTTCTGTTTCATATGCTTCATTTCCGTATTCAGGAACACTAACTAGTTACATATTGAAGCTCTTACTAACTGTCATGTTTTCTTTCATACTTTTCATCTCTTTGTCCTTGTCCTGTACATTCTATTACAGCTTCTCAGTCCATCCTTCACATCACTCCACTCAAACTTCAGTGTTGTCATTACTAGAGTTCGATATTTTCAGTACCTTTTAAAACTTAAGTTTTATTTTATCTGTTATACATTAAGTTTTCTTGAAATTCTTCCTGAGCTTATCTATCTTCCTTTTATATCGCACACTGTTCCTTGTTGCCTGCTCATCCTGCTTCATGGAGGTTCATTTTTTGTGTGTTTTTTTATTGAGCATAGCAAACCAGTTCCAGAAATGTTCTCTTGAGTGTTACCATATTCTTCCTTTGAGCTTTCAGGTTGGTAATTCTTTTCCCTTATTCAACAGTAATTTTTGGTGCTTATTTTTTTGTTTGTTTGTTTCTTTTTACCCTTCTTTACAAATGATTGAATGGGGTACTTTCTAAACTCAGTGACTCTCAGAATATTGGATGGGTAGATTGCCTTTAGACATAATCTCTGAGGATGACAATTTTCGACAATTCAGCATTAAAAACAACATGATAACAACATCTCCTTCTCAGATTCGCACCTAGAAAGGAAGTTAATATGCCCAGATTCCAATATGAATTTTAGCTTCTAACAGGCATTCACTCTACTGAGATGGTGATTTCTCTTTTACCTCCTGCTTGGTCCTCTGAAACTCTAAGAAGATATAACAGACAACAGTCTAAAATCTCCAGCATTCAGTGTACCCTGGATATCTCTGTCACCATCTTCAGATCTTTGCTTATGGAGACAGAAGCAGCCAGTATGCAATGAGCAATCAGTAGTCCCCCTCTATAGTTCCTGCCTATTTGTTTTTGAAAGATGCTGTTTCTGAAAAGCAAGATGGTAATTGGGGGAATGGAGAAAGTCTTAGAATTGACCTTTAATTACCTCAAAAATCAACACATGGGCATTCTTTTTCTTTCACTGATATATTCTCTGGGTATAGACCCATAGGCATAACATGAAGAAATGACAGTGACTTCCTATCCATTTTAGGTGTTCACTTTGTCATGAGATAAAACCTGAGAATTTGCAAGGAAATGAGCCTACCTTTAATTAGTAAAAGTTCTACCCAGAGTCTAGCCTTAGTTTGTTTGAGACTTGATACCATATTCTGTCATTTTAGTGTTTTCTTAAGTATGTTAGGACAATAATTAGGAAAAACTAAATCCTTTTAAATGTTACCCAAGATGTTCCTTCACTATGAATAGTCTTACAGGTGTTATTTGATATCTGATGATAGTATCTAATAAATATCATCTGCCTAAGTATTCTTACCACTATAAACCTTATGAAAATTCCAGTATTTCTATACATTACAGGAAAATGTTGTAATTCTAGTTTGTGTTGAAAATTCCATTTTTCTTCTTGTCTCCAAAATCTAGTAATTTTACATAACAAGAATTTTATTTAGATCAACTTTCCATTGCATCTTTCTATTCATTTCTCATTTTTCCATTTCACCATTCATTCAGTAGACATTTATTAAGTGCTTACTATGTACTAGACACTGTGATAGATCCTGTAGATACTGAGATGTAGGTTCTGTCTCTAAGAATTTATGGTCTATTCATAAAGACCAATGACAAAATAAACCTGAAAACTCTGCTGTAATCAATTTTTTGAATATATGCATAGTGTGAAAAGAAGTCTAAGTAATAATATTAAGTAACATGATTTTACTATGCTTAGATTTTTGTTTTTATCAATAATTTAGATTAAAATTTTCATTCTAAACATTTTCTACAGAAATGTATCTAATCTTTAATTCAAATCAATTTGCTCAGCATTTAATAAATGTCTATTGTGAGCAAGACACTTCACCTGGCACTGTGAGGAATGCAAAGCTAAGACAAAGTTTGAGTCTTCAAGGTTTTTAGTCTAGCAGGGAATACAGATTAACTATAACTCATTTGGAATTAAACACACAAAATGGTCAAAAAAAAAAAAAAAAAAAAAAAGCACAAGAGCAGAGAAGATTAACTACAATGAAAATGACCCTACATTGAAGAGTAAAAAATTGAGCAGGGCCATATTGAATATGATAATAATTAGTGCCATTTATTGAGAAGCTCCTATAAGCTAGTCGCTATAATAGATGCTTTCCATATGTTGTCTCTAATCTTAGAAAATGGAAATATTTTTAAACTTTTTATTATCTACATCAGTTCAGAGGGCTTAACGGAAGTAGAACAGCATGTATTGAACACTTTGCTTGAAAATCTTTCTACACATTTCTTGGGGATGAATGTGGGTGGGGGTGCAGTTTCAGTGGGAGACAATTAGGTGATGCAAACCCAGTAAAAACCTAGTACTTAGAGAGAGACTCCAAAGACCATGATCTGCTTTAAACTTGGCTTCTTTGGCAGATTGCTTTGCCCATCAGACCTGGCTCGTAGCCACAAATAGCTATAAACTTTCCCACAGTATCTGGACTCACAAAGTAATGGTTAGGATTGTAAATTAAGTGTCATCCTCTTTCAGATTATATACATCTAACTTCTGAAAGAATCCAACCAAGATAAACATATTAAATTTGTCTCTGAAGTATGAAGAGATGACAAATGTTTTCCCTGAGAATTAAATATTACAGTTAAAAAAAAAATCTCTGTAAATCAAATCAAAGAGGTACTAGCAATAGCCAGAATGTGGTTGGCCCAGATTTCTTAAAAGACACCTCAGATAAGTTTTCTCTTAGCAGTGGCTGATGATTCTGTTCAGTATGTGGAAAATTGAAACAGAAGTGTGAAATTGTGGAGTGGAAGTTCTAAGAATGCTAACTTACAAAATATGTAGGAGGGGTTTGTGGGTCATTGCATTGACCTCTTAGCTTGTTTTACATAAGAACATGCCTATTGTGATATCTATAAAGGCAAAGAATTAGCAAATATTTTGAAAGATCCTTTAGAATATTGATAACACGTAAGTTTCATTTTGTCATACAATATAATTTAACATGAGAGCAAATTGCTGTCATGGAATGATTCAGAAGAAATGTATCAAGACTTTTAGAAAAGTTTTGGGGTTTTATTTTGGTTTTCGTTTGTTCTTTGGTGAGTTTTTTTTTTTTCTTTCTTATAAACTGAAGTAAAGTATTGCCTATTACAGTATTATTTCTATTCTTAGGCTTATTACCTATCCTGGGTCACTGTAAATTAAAACTATTTTCATTTTCCTCTAACAGTATTGTCTTCTTTAATAAATATTACCTGTGGGGAAAAAGCATCAGTGAACTAAAGCGTGGTGTGGTTGCTTAATGGTTAAATGAATTTTGTGGGGACATTTAAAATATTACATATTTTCCACAGCTGCTTGGAGGAACATGTGAATGGAGTGTACTGTATGTACTACTTTGTTCGGGAAGTGATTTTCTTTTAAAGTGGTGAAAATTTTCTTTCAAATGAGTACAAACAACATGATATTTATTTTGTTTGAAATTGTTCTGAAAATAATCTCTGATGAATTATAAAAATAATCTTGGCTTCCTCTTGGTTTCTTCTTTTTATCTTAATGAAATATTCAATATTAGATTATTTGGTTTCACTTTCTGCTTCCATTGAATTAGAAGGAGGCTGTTGTGCCATTTCAACTCTATAAAGAAACTACTAACACCGTTCATTTCTTTAAGGATTATTCTTTCCTTCAATTTGTTCACATAAAATAAACACTATTGTAAAGCCCTTCTGTTCTTATCACATTAAATGTAGGGTTCTAAATGTAGTGATATTTTGAAAGCAGAGGCTGTGTTTCTCTTAAAAAGACATCGATACTATGAGAAAAAATTGAGTGAATGAGCTGTATTCTTCTTAAGAATCTTATTTATTTAACATAGTGAGATTTATAAGTCAAGCACTAGTTTGATATAAGATAAATTTGTATAATCAATCACTGAGACATAAAATCAGCACCCCTTTAGTATGGTGGTGTTAAGTACAATAGCTATTTTTAGGCAATACACTGGTATATCTGAGATGTCAATAGAGCATTTTGGATTTATTCTGGAAAACGAAAATAACAAATTAGATAAGATCTTATTAATATTAAATCTTAGATCAATTATTCTCAATCTACCCCATGTGTATTTATGTATAGGAATATGCATATTTGTAAATAATTGCAGAGAGAGGGGATGAAGAAATTGAGAAATATC
>NC_059133.1:84447435-84489935 GCF_020740605.2 Lemur catta
CACTCGCAGGCTTGTACATTTTCACCCTGGGAAATTAGCAACAAAGCCCGATCTGTCTCGTGGCTGCTTTGCACTTTCCGAGGGCGGCCGTACTTGACTGAGCTGCAGAGCAGGCACACGAGAGCCGGCGAGGGAGGGAGGGAGAGGAGGAAAGGAGAGAAGAGGGGAGGGGTGGGGGCGAGAGGTAAATAGTCTTAAATCGGAAGGGAGCTGCTTCTCCGCGGTCTTGACAAGCGCTGCCTGGGCTCCGCCGGCTCAGTAATAACTGAGTGACCTTTTCTCTGGCCGTATTATGTCTGGCTGGGAAGGGATTGCATTTTGCAGCTGAGAGCCGGGGCTTCCTTCTGCTCGGCTCCTCGCACGCTGCCGGGGTAAGTTGTCTCGAGCCAGGACGGAGAGAGACGGCCTCGGACTGCAGTTGCCTAAAAGGAGGACACCTGTGGCTCGGATGCGGTCAACACCATTACTTGGCGGATCCTTGAGGACCTCATTATTTTAAACTTAAAAAAAAAAAAATAGAGATTCCCTCCCCCGTCTTTTTTTTTTTTTTTCAAACAATGCTTCTTTTTGACCTTTCCCAAGGAGAAGCGCTACAAAGCAGCCACTGTGCTTACTGAACGGCCTCCCCCTGCATCGCTTAATTGAGAAGGTAAGTGCGGCAACTGTGTACACACGCGGCGGCTTATTTGTGCTGTGTGTGTGTGTGCGGGTGCGCGCGTGCGTGTGCGGAGGTGGGTATTTTTTTGCTTCCCCAGCCTCTCCTAATGAGGCGTAAACTGGAGCTGCAGCCCGGCTCCGCACTGCAACTTTCACTCGGGCTGCGGGCTCTACGGAGACGGTTTTGTTTAAATCATGTGAGGCTTCATTATTTTTATGATGAGACATGAAATAGATGCAGGCGGAAGAGGTTGGTGGAAGGAGGGAGAGCGGCTGCGGCGCGGAACGTCTCAAGTAGGACTTGAGTGGATAATAGTCAAAGTTCCCCAGGAACTGCAGCATTTCCACACCCCTGACTCCCGGGCAGAGGGGAGCGGGGAGAGTTTGCAATAGGGGAATGTCTGCTCCCAGCCCGTAGGAAGGAAATTCAGTCCTGGGGGGGGGGGGTTGGGGACCCCTCCCCCCTTACTTGCTGGAATTTGTGACACTCCTCCACCCCCCACCCACCCCCCGCCAAGAAAAGAGTTGAAATTACAATCTTTTGGTTCAAGTTGACACTTCTGTCTCTCCCCACGCAGCTATAATAACAAAATGTTGCTCCTTTGCGATGGATGGAAAAGTGACTGTGTTTGGGGATGGGGGTGCGGGGAGAAGTGGCCGGAGGAGAGAGGGTCCCTGGAACAAGGTGCCTATGTCCTACTAGGTTGAGACTCAGACTGATGCAGCACATTTTTACGGGGGCTACCCAGATTGCTGTTATGAAATACAAGTCAGATTTATGATCTTTTTCATATTGAACATGATATGCTATGCTAACGCTGCATGTGACAGTTTAATCAAATCCATTTGTTACCAGGAAGCTAAAAGGGGCCGCTGGGATTTTAGGATTATGGGCAGAGTTAGAGAAGCAAGTGGCTTTGTCATTCGCCATCATTTTGCACACTGCCACACCGCGAGGGGCTCCGTGTGTGCGCCGTGTCTTGTCTGGCCGCCCTCATCCCTTCCCCCACCCCCTGCCGCCACTCCGACCTGCTCCCAAAGTGGCTTCACAATAGTCGGTCCTCGGCAGTGTAGGCTGCGCACCAGGTCCACACTTGAGCCAAATCGAGGAGACCCCCTTCCACTTCTACCTTTGGGCTTGGTGCTCAATGCGAAGCTGCTGCAACTCCAGCACGCCTAAGTCAACTCATGCAGAAAAAGGAGAAAAGTTTTGGTAAGGTTACAATCTATCATAGATGCACTTTGCCGGCGCTCTGCACTCTTGGCTGCTCAAAAGCCTTTCTGCCCTTCCTTTGCTTTTGTGTCTTTCTAAAAGATCCGAAATATTATTGTTGTAACTGCTTTGAAAGACTGCTGCTTAAACCAATTAATCTTGCGAGGTGCAACAAATACTGCTACATTCTTTGCAAACCATCCCTGTGTGGCTGCAGAGACACAACCACAAAAGGCTGGAGCATAAACTCCGCAAGGGATTCTTTGTTAGAGTGTATGTATGTTTCTTATTTTTTTTTTTTATTTTGCATGTGAGCTGCATCAAAATTGAACTCAGTCTTGCAAATCTCTTGTTGGCCTTTGCCAAGCACTAGCACTTTGCTGCCATGGTAACTGTAATTAAACTGATAAGAGTGGAAAAATGTCAGTATCTCTGAGCCTTGCAGCTGCATTGGAGAAAAAGGGAATCAAATTGGTTCCCAGCTCCATTGCTCAAAAAGGGAAGGGGGGGTGGAGGGCAAGGGAGGGGGGTGGGAGTTGAAGGGGCAGAACAGAGTTAAGCAGCTCCAGTGCCTGAGATCTGGGGACATCTATTTGCATTGTTGTCCCTTAGGGGGCTGCAGCCTGTAGGGATGCTCTGGGCCAGTGAACAGAGAGAAACAAGCTTTTAGGCCCAATCCAGTTTTCCAATCCAGGTTGGGGGCTGGGGAGAGGATGAAGATGGGCAGGAGGAGAGAAAATCTTTTGTTTGGTACCTCTTGGCAATCGAATGGCCGTGTTGGCCAAATTCTTTTAATCTGTGTCACTGCTCCCAGCTGCAGAACCTGCATTCCCATTTTAGCATCTTTCTGAGGCACCTCTCTCTTCCAACCCCCTTTATGTATTCCCTCTTCCTGTTCCCTCTCCCAAATTGTTCTCTGTGAATTTTCCGACAGGGACAAAATGTTTTCCATTCACTCTGTGCAGTTAGTCCAAAAATATAAAAGACTGTCTAAGTGCTGCAAATCTTTTATTATTATTATTATTTTTTAAACCCCTGTGTGTTGTGGAGTTGTGGTTACTTTGTTGTGTTAACTACTGAAGCTGAGACTGTGCGGATGAATGGCATAGAACAAGGGAACATAATGGAGGCAATCAACCGTTAGGCCGCCTCACAATGCAATCCAGGCAATTAAAAGCTCACCAGAGTTTAAATGAAATGGTTCTACTTATTTCTGCACACCACACTGCACAGGCTATTATTTATGTCTTTTTTTTAATTATGATTTCCCTTAAACTGTCAAATAACTCAGAATGGCAGGGTCTCAGAGGCAATAAGAATTTCCCTCAGAACAATTTACATGCCAATCTAAAACTAGTTATGAGTTCTGATGTGCTATGAGCAACTTGTGAAATGTTTCTCAGCTCCGAACACATAACTCTACCCAGACGTGTTCTTCTGGAAGAAGAGGGGAGGCCGCTGACTGCTTTATGCCTTTTGGGCACATGGCAATGTGGTGACTACAATATAGTTCTTTTTCTACAATTGCTAACTTGCGTAGAATTTAAAAGATTCCATTTTCAAGAGAAATGCCACGATGTTCTCTAAAAGAAGGTACCGAGATGGAGTGTATAATATCAAACTCCTTTTATGCCCAAGGCCAAATAAAATGTAAGAGTTTCAGATATTAATTGGCCTCGGAGTGCTAAATTAAAATGTCAACACAACAAAAACATTTTGTGCAGACAAGCAGGGTAGTGTTTCTTGTGCCAAATGTTGGTATCCCCTATCTTGGTTACAAAACATTTTGAATAAAGATAGTGACCTTCTACACTTGATGATAGAAACACAACTATGAGAAGTAGAGCTTAGCTACTGCTCAGAAGGATTTAAAAAAAATTTTCATCTTTGAGCTTTGTGGTTTAAAAAATTAATAATCTGATGAACTAGAGAATTAGCATAGCTACACTTAATATATCTCTGGATGTTTTCAATAATGAAATCCCGAATTTCATTTAGTAAATCAAAATTTCCCCCTCCCCCCAGGTATATGGTTAAGAGGCACTTGGGTCTGTTCTGCACTGTAATTAATGGGATTCATTCCTTATGGAACCTTGCTAGAAGAGGATAACTAGTTCTGATCAAAGAAACTTCATTTGTTAGAAGTTCTAGAGAGTGAGATTTAGCAGAGCTATCAAGGGTTATGATTAATCTACACTAGGCCCTTAGCTCCTTCAAAGGAAGGGAACAGAAAGCAGGCTATAGGGATACCACCTGCTCTTCTGTACAAATCCAGCTGCTAGTCTGCAGCTCCGGTGACTACGGCTATGCATATGATGTAGAAAGAACAGCTACCTTGCTTTTTTCCCTGCCATTCCCTACTCTACTGCTCTACTAGACAAGTTATTTTCTAATGAAAGTTCAGAATCATAACAATATTATGTGCAATTCATGTATTATCTGTCACTAGAAAAGTTGTTCAGCTGTGGGGATGCCTTGATGTCCCTTATCAGTGTGATTTTTTTTAAAAAAGGTGGTGAAGGTTATGATGGAGGTGAAGCCTTCATCATAAGGTATCAGAAGAAATTGGAGAAGGTTTAGCTATTTTGGAGAAGGGAAATGCCCCAAAAATGCGGATTATAGCTTGGCATTTCTTTTCTTGAAACTCTTTCAAATGCATGCACATTTTGTATTTTGTGTCCTTCTACATCCCAGTCTAAAACTTGGTGCCTAGGATAGGAAGCGTAGTATAGCACAAGGATCATTGAACTATAAGAAGGTCCACAGCTCGATTGTCATTCAGCTTTCACCGAGTCCCTTAACCTCTTGTGGGCCTCTGTAACATAATTTGTAAAACGAGGGAATTTGAAATTGATGATGTCTGCAGTATTTTATAGTGCTTAAAATGAGTTATTTGAGAAATATGAGGCTTTGAATAGTTGGTCCAGGTTCTTTTTGAGGCTGGGCATTTAATACCTAGGAAATAAGAAGAAACCCAAAGGTGTATATCCATTCACTGGAAAGATTTCAATCAAGTTGTAAAACCCATAGAACGCAACTAGATTCCTTATTTATGATGGTGATAATCTGTAAAATATATAAATTCCTGTATGTCTCACATAGTATGTATAACATATGTAAATAATATATTTATGTGTGTTTGTATAATTTTATATATTAATATATTTGGATGTTGCCTTCTATTGTTTCTTCTTTCTCCTGTAAAATAAATAAGTGAATGTTTCTGGTGATAAATTATATAATCCTGTGCATTAGTTTTAGATAAAAGCATGCAGTATTTAGTTAAGTAATCTGCCATTAATATAGGCGCGGACTGATGCTTGTGAGTATAAATCTTTTTTATTTTAACATAACAAATATTTTGAAATATCAAGGACACGGAAGGAAGCATTTGGATGCAAACAAGAAAATAGGGTAGATGAGCTTTTGGGGAGTCTATAATGTGTACTTAACTATAAACATCTCTGCTGCTGAGTAAGGCTTGTGTAATACCATACTGGGTACATTCTCCTTCCACCATCAAGTACATATTAAGTGAAATTTTTAACTACTTAAGCAAAACTCCTTTTTGACTTCTGTAGACTGTGCATGGATTAGTTTGTTAAATAGCTTTCTTTTCAGACTGTTAGCCATTCACTCACATCTTCCTAAAGGAACTACTCTATGTGGAGAATGAGGACGCTATGAAATGATTCAGTGTTACTTAACTTCATATATGTACTGTCAACTTGCCATGCACAACATGAATTCATTATTATCACCATTTTATATGTGTGTCTTTACAAATGATTTAATAAGGACTTTATAAAGTTTGAGACTTTTTGCTCCCCAAATTTAGTTTAAGTACAGCCCTAAAAAAGAAAATCTAACACGTGTAGAAGAAGGCAATATTAAATATTTAACTTGTCTGAAGTCTTTTGACATCTTTTTATTCTGTCTGGCAGTCTCAGCTCTCTTTTTTGTTTTTGTCTTCCTTTAGGTATACAAATGCTCTCAGTCCAGCCAGACACCAAGCCGAAAGGTTGTGCTGGCTGCAACCGAAAGATCAAGGACCGGTATCTTCTAAAGGCACTGGACAAATACTGGCATGAAGACTGCCTGAAGTGTGCCTGCTGTGACTGTCGCTTGGGAGAGGTGGGCTCCACCCTGTACACTAAAGCTAATCTTATCCTTTGTCGCAGAGACTATCTGAGGTAGGAATTATCCTTGCGCACCAGTGATGACTGGATGCCTTTTAAAGTACTTTTGTAAGTGTATTTTTTGTTTGTTTGTTTGATTTCCTTACTACCAGCTTATATTCCTGAAAGATGTTGACCTGTCAGCCTTCAAAATGTTGCCTAGCGTGTGCTACCTAAATTACTTAAAGAACAGCTAACAAACCGCAGTGTCTAAAATGTTTCAGCTTGGCTTGCCTGCACACTCGTATTTAGGAAACAGTTATTCCACGGCCTGCATTGAAGCAGCCAGTGAGCGTCAAGGATGTGTTTGGTAGCAATCAGCATACAAGTTTCTCCTTAGAACCTAAGAAGAAAGGTAGGCTGAGCATAACACAAAGAAATGGATTAGTTGTTTGGTGAAACACTTTAACTCTTTATTTTTTTAAAAGTCTAACTTGAACATACTATGCAAAATAGCCTAACTATTGCCTCTTAGTTGGACTTGAATTTATTCTTCTAAAGTTGTTCAGCTCTCCTTTCTGTTTCAGGTTTGTCAGAGGAAGTCAGGTGCAAATTCTTCACTGGTAATTACTAGTGTATTTATTATACAGGTTTGAAAACTTTTCCCAAGAGTAGATATATCTTCCCCCTACCCATGACTTTCTAAATGGTCATCACAAAGACATCACTGAGCATTGAACAGCCTCAGACTTGCCAGTAGTTTTATGAATAATAACAAAGACCCCCATCATTATGGGGAAATGATAGCCACACTCCAAACTATAAGCATCTGAACAGTTTCAGGACAATGAGGATTATGAAGCCATGAAGCCAACTAAACTTGTTTCCCAGCATTAAGGACTCAACACAGAACTGCTGCTGCAGAAAAATTATTTTGCTTTTCAGGCAACTTTGCGACTTGCTTCAGCTGCAAATTACTTATATTAATAAAGTAGGATCTATCAAATTAGGGAAATGATATATGGCATCATTTGGGTTTTCATATTTAATACAATTAATCATTTTTCTAGTCTGACATTAAGCGATTTATTTTGAATTTTTTCCCTTATGACACAAAATTTATCAATCAGCAGTAACTCCTTAACCATCTTGGTCATTGGGGGAGGTGTCATCTAAAGAATTTGGCCCTTCTTAGTATATAATTCAGTTATTTTCAGTCAGATTCAATCTTTATATATAAAAATGTATTGCTTGATTAATAGTAGTTACAAGAGGGTGAAGCCAGTGCTGTTTATCAGATTCGACTCTTTCTCGCTCTTAGGACTGCCTCATCTGACAGCCTCCTGACTAATTATGACCACTTGTTACTACTTCTCTGTGTTCCAAGTGCACAAAATGCACGCAAGGTGCCAAGAGTGAGAAGTAACTCTCCCCAGCCAGAATTTTCCTCATTGTGTTGGCACAACTAATCAGAATTAACGTATACTGTGATTTCTTTTAGAACTCTCCAGTCTTTGAACTTTTCTCTTTGAAATAAAAATTTCTCCTCTGCTCATTGTGAATGAGAGCCTCATTTCCACATAAAGCATTTGCATTTGCTTTTCGTGATTTCACATTGCTTTCTAGTTTTGCTTTATCTATGCTGATAGTCACAGCTTTCTGACTCCTTTTGACTTTTACATTTGTTTACAATTTCAGTATCTCGAGTGGATTCATGTTACAATTCCAAACAAGAAGTTTATGTAGTACAGGTGTTTTCATGAACAAAAGAGACAAAACTAAACTTTAAAGAAAGTTACTTGAAATTTCTAGGCTTTTAAAATCAAAAAGATAAATTCGCCAATGAAATACCTGTATTGTGAGTGAAACTGCTTTGCAGTTGTCAACATAGCAGTGAGCAGAGCAAGTAACCTTAGATTTGTTTTATTTTTCTTTACGGTAGGAAAAAACATGATGTTAAACCGGTGCTTACTTAGTCTCAAGTAAGTGTTTTGTTGAAGAGAATTTATCAAAATAGTTTTCATATCAGAAATCTTTATATCTCTAAAAGAGTGTATGTGGCTTTTTGTGGAATAACTTTTAGTTAATTTCTGTTAGGCTCAAACTTTTCATGCTAGTTAACTTATTAAAAATATTTTGTACTCTTTCAAATACAAACCCTCGTCCCGATTGCCAATATATTCATTTCTTAGAGTACAATTTCCTCTTAAATTGGTCATTACCACATTAATGGTCAGTTGTTATGTTAACAGCCTAAGGGTTGTTAACATTTCAAACTAAGTTGTTAACAGCAAGCTTATCCCTTATTTAAACTGAACGTTTGTTGTATATAACTTGACTTCTTTGGCAACTTCATCAACACTTAAAATTGCAGAAGTGAAATAGAGAATTGGTGTGTGTGTAAAACACTGTGTTATGTGTTACAGATTATGCTGCAGATGTAGTATTAGTTTTATGTAGAAAGCATGTGTCTCAATGAAATTGTGTAGATGTTCAATAGCATTACGTCTCTTGGCAGATTAAAATAGTCTGATTCTGTATGTTAAATCAACCAGTAACAGTCAAGCAGATTTTATTTACAATTTTTTAGATTATGGATAATCTGGAATGTTTATTAAATGCTTACTGTGTGAGAGGTATAATTTTAGGGGATGGATGAAAAACAGAGGTACATCAAAAGTTGTTACTGATTATTTACTTAATTACATAAAATCTGTAACATGATCAGTGAACAAGTAATAGTCTGTGGCTATTTTCCTGAGTTTTGAAATTAATTTTTCTCATTTTCCTCCTAGTTCAGCATATATCTTTTCTATATTTTGTATAGCCAATGTTGAACTATTTAATTTTGGCCTTTGGATAATATGTAATTTCTTTGAGGCACCAAACAGGCCATAATAACTTACATATTTGTATTTCTCTGTTTAAGTCACTAGGCACCTAAGTAGGAATATGGAAAATGATAAAGAAAAAAGTAGTTTACTTGTACTAGTAAACTATTGGATATAAGTATTATCCTCAACCAGATAATTTTTCATATCTAGAGAAAAGTAAAATATTTTTACCAACTGTAGTTAACTTCCTAAGAAACTTCTCCCTCCAAAAAAGAAAGTAAGAAAAAAAGAAACATTTCTAATTATGAGCAATGAGACTTGAAGGTGTGTGTTTTATTTGTGTTACTTTGAATAGTGATAATGACATATTCTTACAAGTTCTTTGAATGATGATTTGAGATATTAAATAGTATGAAAATGTAAGAATTTAGATTGTAAGATATTTCAGGTTATAGAAGCTATTATTACAGAAAATTTTATTTTCTTTCAGTTTTCTGTTTTGTGGCACATTTTCCTATATTTAAGAAAAAGGAAAGAAAAATATTCTTTAGTTTGTGCATTGAGTTTCAAATCTTAACAGCGCAATTGTTCACTTTCCTTAACTGGACTGGTATAATCTTTCATTTTTGCTGTCGTATGACACACATATCTGATGAGACAGAATTTACCCATTTGTAGGATTTTTTTCCTCCTTCGGAAACTCATTAAATAAAGGAAGAGGATTGACTTTTTAAAACCTTCTCTAACACACTTTCTACTGGAAACCATGAAGTCAATCTGCCAGTCAATATTTACATGCCAAGACCCAGAAATATATCTGTTAAAAATGTATTCAATGCATTTTAATTTTTTATTTTTTAAAGGTGAGCTTATGCCAATTTAGACTTGGAAGCATCTTTGTACCTTAAATTAGAGCTCAATATATTGTCTAATGTAGTTTAAAAAATTGTTGCAAAAATTATAGCAAAGTTTTAATAATAATGTTTAAGAGACTCTTAGCAGTGTTATCAGCCTTATTTCAGTTTGGAAGATATGAATAAAGTAGTCATCGTATAACCAGAGTTTTAGAATTAGGACTTTGTGGCAAGCATTAAATAGAACAAGGAGAAATATCAAAATACTTTACTTTTCAACTTGAAAGCAATAAAGAATATCTGAACTGACCACTCAAATTTTGGGGCATTTTTTGCTTGTTTTTTGTTTAAGCCTGCAACTTCTTGTGGTATGTTTTAAGCATTAAGTGGATATATCCTGTATCTTGTATCTCTATGAATGATATCCTGCCAGAGAGTTTATTCAAAGCTGTTTGCTGTGGTATGTGCCATGGAAGCTGCTTATAGCTGTTCCTATATAAGAAGCTGTAAAATGTCTTATATAAAATTTAATGCAATTTGCTATTTTTATATGTGAGGATAATTTGTTTAAAATGGAACAACTGGGAAAGGGTGATGCTTCATGCTTCACTATAGTTGCCAATTAACTAAAATGATTTGAAGCTTGCTATGCTGACTACAAATTTTATATGCTTTAATATAATAATATAATAACTCTAAAAGCAAGAATTAAAATGCTACATAGAGTATAAATCTAGCTATAACTTTATTTCACACTGATCAAACCTGGTGCTTCTAAATTTTTATATAAGGTTAAATTTATATTGGTACATAATTATAGCCTTAAAAGTAAATATGAATACGCTGTTAATATCATTTTATCTGGCAATTCACAGCACAGATTCTTTTTTAATGTTGAATAAAGTATGCATTCTTTTTTCCTTCATTGCCATCTTTTTAACATTAGGTATTTGGAAATACTTCCCCTGGAAAGCAGCAAATTATTATTATTTGAAAAATCACTTCATTGTTTTAAATTCTGAAAACTTAAGCCTTCATATGGATTGAAACTCCTTACAAATAAACTTTTTCTTTACGAGCTTCATTTGAACTCTTTAAACATATTATAGTCATAAGTTTTATCATATTTAAAGGTCTAAGTTAATCTTAGTATTATGAAATATTTTGACATATAAGTATATTGGACTCCATGATCTATCAAAAATGCTCTGTTATATGAATTACCTTATTTATAGCTTCATAAAAACTAGCAATTTTAAGTCCATTTTCCCCTTTATTGTAGGAAAACATTATTTAATTCTGTTTCAGACATTTTAGGATGAAACTACTCATGCACCAGTATAAATCAGGAGTGATAATTTTGTTTTTGTGCAACAAAACAAAATGAGAGAGAATACCCCTCACTCTGGAAAAAAAAATAGGTGGATTCAGACTAGACTTCCTAAGCGACAACTTCCGTATAACAATTTGTGTTAAAAATATTTGATGCACATATAGAATTTCTTCTCATTTGTAAATATATCTACAGTATTTTTCTATACTTATTTCTATAATACATCCATTTTCAGTGAGTGTTTATGTATTTAATGTAATTATTTTACTTTTGTGGTTTTTTGTTTTGGGTTGTTTTATAAACTTGAGATATTTGCACTGAAAATTCCACCACCATACCCCAAGAGTATTAAAAATACTTTACACTGTTTCTACATCTTTACAGTTTTTTATCTTTTTATAATGCATGGAATACTTCAGTCAGGATAGTTTTTACACATAAGATGGATAAGTTAGACATACCTGACTTAGCAGAAAAATATTCTGTTTCTACAAGTATATTTAGGATTAAATGCATCTGGAAGAACTACATTTGAGAATTGCTAAAATTGCTTATTTTGCACTTTATAAATACATAGAATTCTGGGAAAGAATCTCTATTTTTGGTTGCTCTTAGAATATATCAAAGTAAGCCAGCACTTCATTTATAAACTCACCATTAACTTCCATTAAGTGACTAATAATAAATTTTAATGCTGTGTTTTGACTGCATAAACATAATTTGTTAAGGAATCTCATTTGAAAAATATGCTGAAAGTAGTAATTTTGTAAATGGTTTTGATGAATATATAAATTGTAGAACTGTATTATGTAGTTCAGTTTTCTGCCTCCCATAAAAATTATATAGCCTAAAAGAAGAATTGCACCAACCTAAACGACCGTTGTGTTTTCCTTCATTACATTGTGAGGCATTGAAGCCTTATTTTGGTATTTGGTATGAAAATATTTTTCCGGTTTCTGTAAGATTGTCTTCTATTATTTAAACTCACATACTGCAGCGTCATCCCATCTTCCAAAAAAATTAGCTAACATTTCTCACTTTTATCAATACATATTAAAATATATGAAGTGTAAATACTGGAAAAGATCTAGAAAACAAAGCAAGTGAAAATAAAAATAGCAAAACTCTGTTCAATTGTTCAGATATTTTTTTTAAAAATAGCATTTGCGTTAGCCATGTTTAAAAAGGCATTTTTCTTTCTTTTTTATTTTTTAGTTTAATTGCCTTATAAAACCTGGTTTATATAAGTGATTACTCCTGCTGATACATGAAGTTTCCCCTTGTTAAGCATTTGAAGAAGTGTGGGTGTATATACGCATGCTGCACGTACGGAGATTAGAATCTACATAACCTTAGAATGGACATTACTCCTTTTCATCATTGACTTTAGCCAGATACCATAATTTGGTAAGCTTTGAAACTTGTAAAATCCAGATACTTGACGGCAGCTAATTTCTTAGTACTGCAAACTATAGGACTGATCTATTTTTATAGGATCTTCATTCTAAGATGAAAGACAAGTTTTATAAATGTATAAAATGCCTAAATTTATTCCTTTTTGATTTTTATCATCCAATTCTGTTCTTCTCAGCTCTGTTAGAGTTTGGGAGTTTGATACTATCTGTTCTTCTATTTCTACTATTGTAATGTACTTGTACTTGTTTTGATAATTAACCATAAATTTCTCTTTTCAAAGTTTTTTTTTTTTTTTTTTTTGAGACAATGTCTCACTCTGTCGCCTGGGCTAG
Organism: Lemur catta; assembly: GCF_020740605.2. Classification (NCBI taxonomy): domain Eukaryota; kingdom Metazoa; phylum Chordata; class Mammalia; order Primates; family Lemuridae; genus Lemur; species Lemur catta. The sequence goes on from NC_059133.1 coordinate 84,460,193, forward strand.
AGTGCAGTGGCATCATCATAGCTCATAGCAACCTCAAACCCCTAGACTCAAGTGATCCTCCTGTCTCAGCCTCCCAAGTAGATGGGACTACAAGCATGCACCACCTCTCTTGGCTAATTTTTCTATTTTTTGTAGAGGCAGGGTCTTGCTGTATTGTTCAGGCTGGTCTCAAACTCCTGGCCTGAAGTGATCTACGTTGGCCTCCCAAAGTGCTAGGATTACAGGCCCAAGCCATTGCACCTGGCCAGTTTTTCAAAATATTTATAAGAAATTTATTTTGAAGTGGAAGTTTACATTGTGAAGCAAGAAATATAACATTTAAAGTTTCATTTCTTACTTTAAAACAATCTTTTGCTTTTGGCTTTTTTCCCTTTATTATTGGTATTAATGCATAACTTTTCTCTAAAGGAATTAAGACACAAGCATATCCTTTTTGTATATTAATCAAACATATATACTGTATTCCTAAAGGACATCACTCAACTGTGTACTTACCTGTGCCACTTTTGGTTTCTGTCCTATATTATCAAAACTTCTTGATAAATCTTTTTCTTCTCAACATTTTTGTAGTTATATAAAGATTCTAAATCTTTTTGCTGAATTCCTTTGCTCTATCATGTTAGTTTTTTATGATGCAAAAATCTCTAGCTGTGGGCTTTACAAGTTTAAAATAAAATCACACTTGAGATGAATAATCATCTTGGAATAGTCAGATCCCTGATTTGAAGTTGGAAAATTAACATTAAGCTGCATGTATTAAGTTAGACTCTAATCAGCATGTGTTGTTATGATTCAATTTAATATTAAAAACTCTCCAACTGGGCTACTGGGAAAATAAAAGACTCTTAGGAATTCAAAGATTATTTGCAGAGGAGTACACCAAAGCCATATTTAAGTAAAATTGTTATTACTAATGCAGTAAAGCATCATCCACATTAAACTTATCCTATTAATAAAAACAAAATCAGTTTTAGTAAACATAAATATCAAATATGACAAGGACTAGTAAGGGGGCATGGAACTTCATAAAATGTGCTAATGATAACATTTAATAGTAATCTGAATACCACTGAGAAAAAGTAAATTCCCATCTCATTTATGCCGTGGGATCCCAACAAGCAACATCAAGAAGGGAAAGCTAATTTTAGATATCACTAGGTTATTCCTATTTTCTAAAATTTTTAGAAACAATAATGCCATGTCTTTATTTTTGGAGTTCTAACAGAGATGCATATTTATCTGTTTTTGAGATTATTTTATTCTTTTTCTTGTTTTTAAAAGATTTTGAAATCTCTCTCTCTTTTTAAGTTTCTGCTTCTAGAAAGCAGCTCACATTTCACCAAAATGGAAGCATCAAGACTTTTAAATTTAAAATACCTTATGACACTGGGCATAATACTTATTTTGTATTTATCAACTGCTCAATACAAATGTATTCTGACCAATGGCTATGTATGAAGACCAGGTAAAATGAGTGGATTAGTGTCTCTTCCTTTACTTGGGAGGGTGAGAGTAGGGAAATGAATGGAAAAGCAGTCATAACTTCTAACGCTAAACATGTGAGTATTAGTTTCAATGGGCAGGTTTATTTGCATTTCGCAGGTAAGAAGCTCAACTATATTGTGAACATAATTTTAAAGCTGTAAGTATTGCATGCCAATATCCACTGAGGATCATTTGCACTTTGGGAGACATAAAGAAATGACAAATTATTGAATTGCCTCAAAACTTATAAACTAGTATTTTCTGTGGCCATTTGTTAGAAAAAATTTAGAAGGATTCTGAGCTAGAAGAATACTTCTTTCCACAGTGCATCCTTGCTGAAAGGGTGGTATTGGGTTTTTACATTTGTGATTACATGCTTTGCTATCTCTTTAACACTTTTAAGATGAAACCATTTAGTCTTGGAAATATTTGAGTGCCAATACCCCACTCCTATAAATAATGAATGGTAAGATATATTTCTAATTAATTTTATACATAAAATTTATCAATATTTTGCTATATGAAAAATAAGGTATTCAGTCCAGGAAATTTGAGAATAACTTAAGGGCAAATTAGTTTTCAAATTTTTACAACTGATAGACATAGTCACCCTTGTTATTAAATAACTAAGTAAATATACCTAAAGAGGTTTATTCTAGTTATAGCCCATGGAACCAATATAGAGAATGAAAAGAAGTATGACCAGGAGAGATGAGGAAAAGTTTTGAAGAAGGGAGGTTATAAGTAATAAGTAAAAACTGGAGTTGGTAAAAATCTTTTCGTAAGCCAGTAGTCCTATTATAAAAGCTGAGTTTTGAGCTATATAGTTAAATTTTGGGTGCAGAATAAGAGTTAGCTTGTAATTTTCATGCTATTTATTTTGTTCCATCTCTTATCACAGATATTGGTAAACTATCAATAATTGATCCCACCCCTCACAAAATACTTGACATCCCTGTCCCCCTTTTTTCATTCGGCAAATATTACTCTGTATATTCTAGGTATTGCACATGGCCTGGAGATACAGCACTGAATAAAACACAAAAATACCTGCTCCCCTTGTATGGTTTATATTCTAGTTAGGGGAAGTAGATAATAACAAGATGAGTATAAAATACATTAGGAGATGATAAATACTACCAGGGAAAATGAAGCAGTATAAGAGGTTTGTGGGATTTGTGTGTGTGTGTGCATGTGTGCGTGTGTGTGTTGGGGGTGGATTTGAAATGCTAGAGAGGGTAGACAGGGATGGCCTCATTGAGATGATGACTTGAGTTATGACCTGAAGGCAGGGAAGGAGCTGGCCACGAGTGTGTATGGGCAGGACATTCTGGGCACAGGGAAAGGCCAGTAAAAAGGGACTGGGATGGGAGCTTCGCTGACATGTTTGAGGAACATCGAGGTTGCTAGTGCAGCTGGAGTGGTTAAGGGCAGGAGAGGTGAGGATGAGCGGCAGGCGCTGTGGGCCTATTGTACCCCCGTCACTGACACAAGCAAGAATGCCCCTGTGTATTTCTAAATGTCCCCTAGGAAAGTGATAATACTTCCGTTTGAGAATCACTGTAAAGCTTATTCAGTTAGGCTGTTATGGAATCCATTTCTTTTGGGATTACAGAACTCATCTGCTGAATTGAATGGGATTATTTTTCATGTATTATTTACTGGAAGTTTTCTTGGGTATCTTTTTATTTGGCCTCATTGATGACCCGATGTGATTAAGTAATAGTTGTGAAATATGAATCTGAAAATAGACCTCAGGATTTAGTGACCTGACTGTTGGTTGCTAATCTGTGGGTGATGGTATACTTGTATGTTTGATTTTAAGTTGATGCATCTACATTCATCTACTAATATGGTTAATTAACTGTTTATGCAGCATAGTATTGCAATGTTAAATACAAAGAAATGCCTGTATTGATGAGCTAGGGCTGCCAACACAATGTTCATAAGAGTCACATCTTGGCCAAAAATATCATTAAACGCTGTCCTGATCACAATGTAACTGACGGTTTTTAAAACCTTAGGTAATACAAATTGCCAAGATGTGGATTTTTCAAAGGCTGTCAATTTTCTACTCTTAAATTCAGTTATTTTATGTCTGAGGGGTGAACTTTCTTTTCACTTATTTTTCTTTTGAAACAGGGCCTCACTCTGTTGCCTGGGCTAGAATGCAGGGGCATCATCATAGCTCACAGCAACCTCAAACTCCTGAAGTCAAGGGATCCTCCTTCCCCAGCCTCTTGAGTAGCTGGAACTACAGCCTGCACCACCATGCCCCACTAATTTTTTTCTATTTTTTGTAGAGATGGGGGTCTCACTCTTTCTCAGGCTGGTCTTGAACTCCTGGCCTCATGTGATCCTCCCACCTGGGCCTCCCAAAGTGCTAAGATGACAGGCATGAACCAGGTGCATGGCCTTTTTCATATTTTTAAAGTCAAGCCAAGCCCTACTTAACTCAATTATTTCTTAGTTCCTAGTACAAAACATTTAAAATAACATTTTTGCTCTGGTTATCATAAATGATTCTAAATCCAGCATTTAGAGAAAATACATAAAAGACATTATTTAAAACAATTTTGTAAAGCATAATCTTGATGAGATGACATAAATGTTCCAGTGTTGTTTTTGCTTATGTTTCCCACCCCTAACCTAACACTAACTATTGTCAGTTATTTATCAAGAAGAGCTAAACATTGATCTTCAAAACTAAAAGATTAATACTCATTTCTATTTATTAGTGGGATTTGTATGTATAAGCCATCTTTAAAAAATTTAAAAAGTTAAATTTAAACTTGAAATACAAATCAAAGTTCTTGAGCCTGTATTTATATTTATAAAATGGGTTGGGATATCATCTTAGGTTCTTGGCTAAGAAGCTGTGTTGATGGGCCTAGAAGATTATAAAGACATGTAGGATAAATGGGTGGATTTTCAAAATGGTGGCATCTATGCTTCATGCATAAAAAAAATCCTCCACATGCTTTTTAAAAATCGAGGAGGAGGTGGTAGCCAAAGGGCTTTACCAGGCTTAATTCCTACTGTCACTTGCATCCTGGGTGCTTTTTTCTGTTACAGTTTCCAGCAGTCCTGTTGTTCACGGCAGATGAGACATCTGTTGTAACTGCTATCTTGACCTGGTTGAGTTGAAGACCCAAATTCCTAATCACTTTGTGATTCTCACCAAATCAATCAGAGCAGATCAATCTGAGCTTGATTTTAAGGAAAAGTTGTTTGGTCTTGACCTGATAGTTTGCTTGGTGTTTAAATAGTCTTGTCAGTGGTCATTATTAAACTAACAACTCTCTTTGGAATAGAGATCATGTGCTTATTTGACTAAATACATTACATGCTTTGTCTTCTTGATAAACTCTGGATTTCTGTAGTGACCTGAGAAAAAGTTATACATTTTAAAGAGATTTTAAATTAAAATTTTTTAAAAATCTTATATTTTCAGATTTATCTACTGAGTAGTAAATTGAGCTTTTCTTTTTCATCACCACCTAGTTTTTTTTTACTGATTCTCAAGTCACGAGCTTGTCGTACATTCATTTTAACACACACAGTATATTTTAAATGTTTCACTGTGTTTCTCATTATTCTACCACATTAGATATTGCCCCTCCGCTACCAATAACATTAATGCCAAATTAGTCATATATTCCTATTATGACTCATTCTTCTGCTGTTTTTATCTTCTGTGAATGTCATTTTGTTATAAACTAAAAAGTCACACCAATTCTTATCAATTCCCTAAACTCTTCCAAACAAGGTAAGGTTAGATCTAAGCCCTAGATTTTAGAGGCATGTCAAGTAGCATCGTGGTGAAGAATCCCGATTTGAAGTCCACCCCATTCTGCTACATCCCAGCTGTATGTCCCTAGGCAAATTATTCAACCTCTCCAAGCTTCAGTGTGCTTAGCTGGAAATAGGAATAATAGGGCTATTGATGGAATTGTTAGGGGTGTCCGTGGAATACCGCAGGGAAAGAGTTGAACAGACTGGCTGAGGCTCCAGTGTCAGCTTCTGTTAGGAAGGAAGAATAGCACTGAGTTATGAAGATAGGATAGTGGGGAAATTAAACATGAGGAGAAGATTAAACAAACAGATTAAGATGAGGTTTAAGAGTGATTAATAATCAAGAATATGAAAGGTTATGACTATAATAAGATCTTTTACCAACGTTGCATCTACCAAGAAGATGGGTGGGAAAATCCCTAAATACTATGTGCACTTAAAGCCATAGGGAAAAAATATTTTGTTAACAGTAGAGAGTAATGGAATTTTGAATGGGTTGTTAAATTAAGATTATAGCACACTTTATACAAATTAGTATAGATTTGGATCTTTGGGAGAATTATTGAAAATTTGGTTTCTTTTGTAACTGAAGTGATAGTTTCCTAAAATATCTTATATGCCCATGCTCTCCCCATTTTAGATGTAAAATTTCTATGGCCTTGTAAAGCATTTTATTTAATATCCCATAGGGTAGAATTATATTATAAAATTTTAGGTTGTTTTAGGTTTCCTTTATAGTGTTGATTTTTGTATCTTTTTCTCATGTGGCAAGGACAATTGAATGCCAACATCTTTTTACTGATATTCTTTTTCACAGTGTTCTATAAACATTTTGATTATATCTTTATTTTTAAAGAAATGTAAGTGTGTGCCTTTAATTTATATATATTTATAAATTGTAAATACTCCACAGTACATTTTTAAATTATAAAAACAATGTTTAAAGGATAAAAGAAAATAAATAAAAGTCCAAATAATTTTTTAAGCATCCTGGGGACTTTTGCTCTCTCAAACATCTTTCAATCAAGCATAAACAGCTACTAAGAAGGCTGGGTGCGGTGGTTCACGCCTGTAATCCTAGCACTTTGGGAGGCCAAGATGGGAGGATCGCTTGAGGCCAGGAGTTTGAGACAAGCCTGTGCGGCATAGCGAGATCCTATCTCTACAAAAAATAGAAAAATTAGCCAGGCATGATGGCACACGCCTGGAGTCCCAGCTACTTGGGAGGCTGAGGCAGGAGGATTGCTGGAGCCTGGGAGTTTGAGGTTGCAGTGAACTATGATGACACCACTGCACTCTAGCCCAGGTGACAGAGCAAAACTGTCTCAAAAAAAAAAAAAAAAAGAGAGAGAGAAAAAGCAAGTTGTTTGGTAATGATACTTTTGACTAAAAGGGGCAAATACCAATGCTTGGGAAAGGAATTGTAAGAGAAAGATGTGGTAGTTGTTTGAAAGAAAGAGACTTTCTAAGCTTGAGCTAATATGCCTTCTTCTATTCATTTAATGTTAAGTCAAGGTTTTCTTTCATGAAAAATGTGACAATGCATGTGAACTCTTTTTAGTGCTATGCTATAGCCACTGGCAACATTAATATGAGGCAGGGTTTCTCTCCCTCTCCCTGCAACCCTCCATTCAGGACACAGTGAGATTTTAGACAGATAAATGCTAAGAGAACCCTGTGTACCAAAGGCAGTGTTTACTGCATGTAATACATATCATTGTTTGTCTCCTGTAGTGAAAAATACTTGTGTCGTGCTGTTAAAATGCACTCCTGACAGACCAGTGCTTGCTATTATAGGGTCCATTGCTTAAAAAAATGATACACTGACAGAAATACAATTTAAGAAAATTTAACACCAAGGGTAGTCAACCATGTAGGCTACTATTAAGGGGCCAAAACTCAAGGCCAGGGGTTTATTTAAAAAAAGAGGCACAGTTTATTTTCTAGTAGTAGGCAAAGTTAAAAGAAAAAAAAAAAATTGAACTTGAATTCCTTGCTCTCTAGTCTGTAGAAAATTAATGAAAGCAACAGTTCAATAAGATTTTATTGCAGAAATGTTTAAGTGAAACATTTTAAGAATGCTTTGGAATTTTTAAACAGTTACCATTTGGAAAGCTGTAATACCGCCGTGCGTAACAAATTGTTAGCATTGGATCCTGGGCACACCCCGTGATTTTCTTAAAATGGGCAGTCAGAGCTGCTTAATCTGAATCACTTTGTTCATTTCATTTTTGTGTGTGTAGCTTACAAATATATTTGAGACTGACAGGTCAGCAGTACCCACAATTACTGAAACGTAAAATGTAAGCCATTGTCCAAGTACCCTTATGGGCAGAGTTTGGTAATTCATGCAGTGGATTCGTCGCAAGACCTTTTGAGAAGGAAAATAACCAAACATGAGATGTGACGAGATATGTTGGAGTTTTAGAAGAGTACAGAATGTTCTAATGAATAAACTGCTACCGAATGATGATAAAGCATGTGTTTTGAAGCTATCATATGACTCTATTCTTAGGGGAAAGAATTCCATGAATTTATATGAGATATAATATCTAATTTTACCATTTTAAAAACAAATCTGTCATCCAGTAATATTTGATGCCAACTGTGTATGGCTTGCATGTTCCTTTGGGAGAGAAAGGTTATAAAATTAATGTAAAGTAATCTGAGCTACAATAAGCTTAACTCAGGTATGAAAGAAGTAAAAAAAAAAAAAAACATTACCTACTGCTGCGGGGAGTCAAAAGATGGGTATATTGATTTCCCTACCTTGATGGTATATTCTTATTGCCACAAGCTAGGATGGGCCTTGGGAAGCAGTAGATCCTAGCAAGAAAGTATATCCAAAGATGAAATGCATTGTCTTTGCAGATGTCCTCCAGAATTCAGTTGGCCTGAATCTGACAATATTATACAACAAATTTTTCTGTGGACATAGAAGGTAATGCCTAGTATGAAATTTGCCCAGACACATTGTCCAGGGCCTCTGTGACTCAGCTGTATGTTGGAGTAGACCCAGAAATGCATGCTGACGAGGATTGCAACCCTCAGCTCTCCTCACCAGAGCCATGCAGTGGTTCTCCATTCATGCACGTGTTTCAGTTGTGTTCCTTAAATTGCATACGTGGACTTTATCCTATCATGGCTTCTCAGCACTCTGTGTTCTTGCCAAAGATTACAACTTCAAACGCTGCTTTTCAATTTTTATTTTTTAGGAAGTCGTCTGAAGGAAATAGTATTTATGGCAGATTATCACATGTTAAGCTATTTCTTCTAAGAGTTTTAAATGTATTCTTTGCATCAATCCAGAGAGCTATGTGCTTGACCTTGAACTCTGTTGTTTTGGCCCCTCCAAATTTTTCACAGAATTATATATACATCAGGGTTTTACCATCCACCTGTGTTGAAGAATATTTTATATGTATTTGATAAACAGCTGTAAAACCTTTAGTGTCTTCAGGATGCTATTCTGGACTTTGTTTATTGTATCACACAATGTCCCACAGACTCAGTTATGAAAGTTCCCTCAAATCTTAGTAGAAAAAAAGTTTCTGGGACTAGAAAGCATGAAATGGCGTTTTTCTTGGGCCTTGTGAATCATATATTTATTTACATTTTCCCTCTTTTCTTTGTTTCCTAGGAAGTCAGGATCAAATTTATTATACTTTCTAACAACTGTTTAGAACTGTATGATATGTTAATAGAATCCCCAGACTTTTGTATTTTCTTACCTATATTTTCCCTTTATTATGATATGTGGAGCTGTTTATATCATCTGAGGATTATCTTTGAAATCATTCAAATGAAATAGTTCAAATAATTGAAATGGGTCAACTACAATGGAAGAAAATACAGGTGGGAGCACAGGGCCTGGTGCATGAGAGTTGATGAAATTAATTTTCTAGTCCGAATACTATGTAAAATATAGGTGGATTCAAATAGTATTTGGAAACAATATTTAAAACATTTGTACTCACTTTATGTAGGATGATTATAGCAAATATAACCTTTCATATTCTATAATATTCATCTTTATTATCATGATTATTTAGCATAAATTAATCTATCTATCATCTATCTATTTATTTATTTTGAGACAGGATCTCACTCTGTTACCAGGCTGGAGTACAGTGGCTCCATTATGGCTCACTACAGCCTTGAACTCCTGGCCTCAAGCAATCCTCCTGCCTCAGCCTCCTGAATGGCTGGGCCTACAGGTACACATCACCACACCTGGCTTTTTGTTTTAGTTTTTTGTAGAGGTAGGGTCTTGCTGTGTTGCCCAGGCTGATCTTGAATTCCTGGGCTCAAGCAATCCTCCCACCTTGGCTTCCCAAAGTACTAGGATTACAGGCATGAGCCACTGTGCCCGGCCTCCATTTTTAAAAAATGCAAACATGCATGCAAATCTTATTTCTTGAAGCAGTAATCAATAACTTGTTTTCTACAATGATACTTTCATGTAAATAAAATAGGCTGAATTATTTAACTCACCAAGAGCTAAGACAGGAATCATTTACTCAAATGCCTCTAGGATCCAGGGCCTGGCAGGTAAAATAATGTAGTGAACAGGGGCTTGCATGCCCCATCCAAAAGGGGAGCCTGGCTTAATTCCAGCAGGCTGCACGAGTGTGGACCTAATGTTGCTGATTTCTCTGGATGAACTAGTTTTTCTGTAGATATTTAAGTGCAATCTCTTGGATTTAAGACATTGGCAACTCATTCTAATGTAGTACCCAAGCCACGAGTATGTCACCTCTTGGTCAAAAATATAAAATTCTAGTTTCAAATAATAACTGATTGGCTAAGGTGTTTGATGATCTTTTTTCCATTCTGAAGAGGGGATCACCACCCCTCATCCCACATACACCAGTTATACCTTTGCTTCAAAAGTCTCCTGGGACCTTTCCGCCTAACAAGGAGGCATGGCATTCTCTGTGAGGTGGGAGGCAGCCTCGATGGAGAAAAGTGCAGTCTTGCCTCTTCTTGAATCTCATGGTAACCATTACAATTTCCTTGGAATGAAGCAGGATATTTTCTGGGATGCTCGCTGTGCCAAATTTAAGACATTTGATGCCATCCACTTCTAAACAGGCCCCTTAACCCAATAATTATTCATCGCAGGATGAAAGACAAATCCACTCCCACCACTCCTTCACCCCCAGTGTTAATTCTGAGCTTCTTGTTTCCATTCCTTTTCTCATTCTCTGTGTATTATAGTTTTCCTGTTGCCTTCACTCAACACTTTTTTACTAGATGCTCTGGAAACCTCATGTCCTTGTCAATAACCTTTCTCCTACATCCACAGTCTTTTGGCAAGGTGCTTTTTCCATCAAAATATTGTTTTAACTGAGTTTTATCCATTGCTTTAATTGAAATTTGCCTCTTTTTTAAGGAGGCTGTTTTCTTTTCCTTTCCCTACTGTCAACAGGAAAAGTTCTGCTTATTCACGTAAGTCCTGTATTCCATGAAGCCAGGAGGAGAAGCTGATATCCTCTTAGATACAGACAACTCTTTGCACTCACTAATAAAAATGTATCCTTCATAAAACTCATACAATCTAGTTACACTACCTTTTACCCATTCCCACTGCTGTCATTCCCCTCTTGCTATAATTACAGGAGATTCTAAAAGGCTTAGAGCTCACCCATCTGAAACCAAACCCTAATTTGTTGAACCTCCTTGATTCAAATGAACATTAGCCCTCCATCCCAAAGTTACATACAGTGTCTCACCCTTATGGGAAAGTCTTCCACCTCAGGAATCTTAAACTTCATAATATCATCCTGTCTCACATGTGATACAACTGATCTTTAATTTCAGACACTCAGCTCTTCTGTTATGTCTTTTTCTCCTAATTTGGTCAAGTCTTTGAGGCTTCTGTTTTTCTCTGCCCAGTGTGAACCCAACTGTTGATCAGACAAGTCCGTATGCCTTCCATCCTCATGTCTGCTTCCGTGCCTGCACTAGCTCAGTGTTCACTGTAGCTCTAGCACTGGGAGGCCACCCCTTTTTATCTACACCTACGGTGTGGCTAAGCATTGCTAGAAACAAGCAAATCCCATAGATTGATACTCCCTGATGCTTTGTCAGATATGATGTAAATCAATCTCTTTTATCACTGTTTATATTTCATCTACTTTTCCATTTATCTTTAAATGTTTTTTATCCCATCTATGTGAATGAAGTGTTCCTATTCCTTCTAAGGCCAATTTTATATCCTTGGCTCCATTCCCTCCAATACTCTGTGGGTCTTCATTTTATGACATATCTCCTTTTTCTTCAGTATCTTTAAATCTTCTTTTCTACAGTATCTTGACCCTCAACATATGAATGTACCTCAGACTTTCCTGTGCTGAAAAAATATTCCTTTACCCCTCAAATATATGTTGGTGTTACCCAATTCCTTCATTGTCTGTCCTTGCCATTTCTACTTTCTCAGCATTATTCGCTCCTCACCCACTTGTGATTTGGCTTCTGCCTCTAACCACTCTGCTGATATTGGTTTCTCTGATATCTGATTGCTAAAGCAAATGGGCATTTTCTTAGGAATCATCTTGCAATCTCTTTTCTCTTTTAGCCGTGTTGATCACTCGTCTTTAAAACCTCTCTACTGTCTTGGATGGCATGACCCTACACAGTTCTGATTCTTTTCTGGGTGCCTTGTCCACATCAGATACTTAAAACCTCTTTCCCATCTCTTTAGGGATAGTATCCCAGAAACACTGATCTTATTATGGGATACTTATGTTTCCTAGGAGGCATTATCTGTATTCATGGTTTTAATTCTTCCTCATGTTGTGATGATTCTTAAATCCCTACTTGCAGCCCATAGCTTTCCTTCAACCTTATGCAGTGTGCATCTGGCAACTTCCTTGGTATCTGCAATTAGATGTTACACAGGAACCTCATGTTCAAAATATCTAAAACTAAACTTATATAAAATTAACATAATTTCTAGTATAGTACCTTGACTTGATAAAGATAATATAAAAATATATACAAACTAATTTTATTTTTGAATGTAGATATAAAATCTTAAAAGGCATTAGCAAATAGTCTATCAGGATACAAAATGAATAACACACTAAGAACAGGCAAGATTATTTCTAGAAAGCAGGGAATGAGCACAAGGATATGTTTCAACCTAATTCATTACATTATCCAACTGGAGGAAGAAATGCCATGGCTATAGCCATATGTCCCAGCTGATAAAATTCAGCAGCCATTTTAAAACTTCCAACTAAAGCGAAATAAGAGGAAACTAGTTAAATATAATTAAGCAAATTTACTGAAACCTAACTGCAAATTTATATTAATAAAATAGTTAATACTAAAGTCATTCCCATTAAAGTCAAGGAAGAGCCAGGAATATATACTATTTAATGTTTTTTAGCCAATGTAATAAGATAAGAAAACAAAGTAATCAATACAAATATTAAAAAGAGACATATTTTCTTTGCAGATAATTGAGAAAACTCAAGAACTGATAAGTAAATTTAGCATAGTAGCTAGAAAAAAAAAAAGGCAAATAGAATTTATAGTTTTACTCGATGCCGAAAATAAATATCTAGAAATAGAGAAGAAAAGAAATTAATAATGGTAATAAAACTGTTGAAATACATTTGCGTTAGGGTCCAGCATTCATATGAAGAATTTTTTTTTTAAAGGGAAAACTCTGCTAAAAAGATTATCCTCTATTTGTTCACATTTACTGGATAAATATCATAGAAAAATCTCAACTGGACTGAGGTAAGGCTGTTATAATATCAATGGAATTTTGAGGATTTAACATTGTGAAATAAAGTCAACAGAGTGAAACTTCAGATAATGGCAAATATTTCTTGAGAATTTTGCTCAATAACAGGTATTCTTCCAGAGACTAATACTGCAGGAGTTTTTAAAAAAAAGAGAGAAAAGAAAGAAAGAAAGAAAATCTTTGCTTTCTGTACCTTATATTTTAGTACTATTTATGAGGCATTTTTGATGACCAGTGTCCTATACTAAGTGCTTTACAGGTATAAACTCTGAGCCCTTGGGAATGACAGTATTCCTAAACCTATTTTAGAGAAAAACACACTGAGCCTGAGAGTAATTAAGTCATTTAGTCAAAAAGTCCCCATGGTACAAGTGATGGAGCTAGAATTCAAATCCAGACAGTGTGAATTTAGAACACTTTCTCATGGGCTGTACTCTAGCGTGTAGTGACTGAGGACAGGGCACCAGAGGGCTTACTCTCTAGTCCCCTTAAGTTGGGCCTGTGACCTCTAATTGCATTGTCAATCACTCAAATACAGGCACTAATGAACTTCTTTTATTTCTCTCCAAATAACCAATGGTTTGTTTGTGCCTAACAGTATATATAATGTTGATTAGTGGTAGGTTGGAAAATATTCTTCAGGGGCTAGAATTTTGTCAAAACATTAACTCTAGGGTAGCACAGCAAACGTAAGCTTCAAGGATGACTGAATGTCTGTGTTGTATTTAATATAGTCAATAAACAATGTATTTGTTAATAGATTTAAAACAAATAAGATAAAATGTTAACACATCAATTCTGGATGGTCCATTCTGTATTTTTCTATATTTAAATTTAATAAGCTTTTATCATGAAAGAAGCTTAAGTACATTGTGGAAAATTCAAGAATACAGATAAACAAAAATGCAAAAACAAAAGCACTATAATCCTACCAGAGCCTATTAATGTTTACTCTATTATTCCAAATCTCTTTCTACCTGTATTTATACACATCTATGTATTTTTATCAATTTGAGGTTGCATTTTACCTATTGTTTTGTAACCTAACCTTTCCAGTCTATGATCTATATTTTTCCATGGTAGAAAATATTTAATCTACTACATGACCCATATTCAGATTTTTCTATTTGTCCCAGAAACATCCTCCAATGTTGCCTTCCTAAAGCAAGATCCAATCCAAGATTGCACTTTACTTCTGGGTGTTATATCTGTTAAGTGTCTCTTAATCTTGAACATTGCCATTTTTTTCATGACATTCACTTAATTAAGGAGACTATAGAAGTTGTCTTATAGAATGTTCCACCTTCTGCTGTTGACTGGTTGCATCCTCGTGGTGTCATTGATCTTGTTCCTGGTTCTATCCTTAGTGCTCCCAGCAAAATAGAAGTTGCTCTAAAGGTTTAATAAAATTCAGATCTATATTTTGTTTCAGAATACATGATAAATGATATATTTGTGATATTGTATCACATCAGGAAACACATAATATCTGTAATCTCACTATTAGTGGCACTGAAATTGATTATGGATAAGGATAAGCTGATCCTGCTTTTGTACAGTTACATTTTTCTCATTGTGACCAGAAAGTATCCTGTGAAGTATTCCTTGAATACCAGCAGATATCCAGTTTCCTGTTGACCAATCTAATGCATTTAAGTAACAATTGATAATCATTCTCTAAATTGGTACAGGTTGCAAAATTACTCTATCATCCCATAACTCCTTCTACATTTATTTTCTGGTACTTCTCTGTAACATATAGCTTTCACTCACTCCATTGATACCCTGAAATACAACGTCCACTGGAAAAACAAGATGAAAATTTGCTGAATATTTACTGATTGCCTAATAGGGTAAGGGGGTAGAGAACAAAAGAGAAAGGCAGCCTCTTCCTACTGAGTTATCTTTTAAGCTAGAAGATTCCACCAAAGTGGCCTTTCTTTACTTAGATTCCTTACTATCTAACCATAACCTTGCCTAAGAGTCTAAAAACTTCCTTTTCAAATCCTTAAGCCATAATGCTGACAAATAAAAAGCAAGGGAACTTATTCACTTATACTTTGGTGTTATCTTTTTAAGCTACTAGTTTACCATCACTAAATTGTTAATTAAATGTAAACCTGGAAGGTTATGTAGTACCTACCAAGAACTTGTTTCTCATCAGTCGAATCAGGTACAATTAGGTTTTAATTCTATTCTGAGGCTCACCTAAGAGCTCACTGAGAAGCACACCTATTGTTTTTCTGGTAATAATTTTCTGAACAAATAGAGAAATTTGGACAATTCTTTGTTCTTGATTTCTTAAGTCTGTTGGAAAACAGCCAAACCATTTAATGATGGTTATCCTAAATATCTAAATAATGTGTATCTAAGAGAATATATATAATTTAATGCTAAAAGAGAAAACATTTTGTTCGCTTAAAAAAAAATCCCTATGGATGTTTATGACCTTTATAATCAATACCTTTTTAAAAAACTAGACTCTAGAGAGTGTTTGGGTTGGAAAAGGTCACCTATTTGCAATGATACATTCTGTCAAGAGTATATATAAATGTAATATACTAGACCTTAACAATGCAATATATTTCATTAGAATAAAGCACTTTTTTGCTTTTTATTTCAAATGAGGCTTTATTAAGTATGTAACTATGAATGATTTCCCCTTGAATATATTATTTTAGTGAACTGATGTGATTTTTATTGTAGTGCTTTGAGATTTTTAGAGCCAGGGTCAGACCTGCCTGTGGACCAGCCTAAGATGTGTTTACACCAAAGAGAACACAACTGCTCCCTCCCTTCCTGCCTCCTCTGTCCTTTCTACCTGACTCCTCCCTTTCTTGCCCCACCCAATTTAAGGTTAAAGAGGTAGGAAGTAATTTTTAATGTATATTGTTCAGGTGAACTAAGTAAAAAGCAGTGTTTCTCAAGCTTGAGAAGTTTATACATCCTTCGGAAGAAAAAAAATTCTCTTAGAATCCCCCAAATATTCAGGATAAGTGAATTTGAGAAAATTGTAGTACTGTCACTTCAGGTAGTTACCTAACATTTTCTAAGTTTAAATTAATTAAACTATAAGAGTTCAAAGGAAAGCAGAGTCTCTGTTGCCTGGGAAGACTTCTGGGAGGGAATGAGAATGGTCTGGGTGAGCTGGAGTAAGTACACTTTACATGAAAGTAGCTGCCTGCTGAGGCCTGGAGTCCGTTGTGAATTTAACAATGAGGAAGATGGACTGGTTGAATTAGCTGTAGAGTTGCCAGACAAAATATGGGTTGCCCAGTTAAATACAAATTTCAGATAAATAACAGATAAAGAGGTAGATAGATAGATAATTAGTCTAAGAATATCACAAGCATTATTTGGGGATCCTAAATCCAGTAATCATAATTAGGTGGCTCATTTAGAAGAAGATCAGAAAACTATGGTCCTGTAGAATTGATCCAGGGAGCCAATTTAGGGCAGTCTGAATATTGTAATTCAGCTGGTAATATGTAAGTTATTGAACAGGTGAGTGAAATGAGGGAATTAGTGCCTTAAGGAAAACTCCTCTCCCAGATGTGTGCAGAAAGGTTTGTTATGAAAAGAGAATGTACTTTTTGTGTTTGTTGTTATGCCTACTTGTCTATCTACCCAGTACTAGACTGCACATGTTTTGAGGACAGGGAAATGTCTTGTTTTAGTTTATCCAGCATCAGTAGAAAACCTAGAAGATAATAGGTACTCAATAAATATTGAACACTGGAGGGTAGAAGGGAGTGGGGTAGAATAAAATATTTAGGAATGTTTAAATGAATGCAGTAAAGTGACAACATGTGATAAAGAAGAATAATTGCCAGCTCATTAAGAAACTGTGGTTTTAATAACAGAGCTTGTTTAGGAAGGTTTCATGGAAGAATTGTGATAAAAGATGGTCCTGGGAGCTGGACAGGAGATTTAGGAGATGGATCTTGAAAATAAGATTTGATTCCTGACAACATTCAGATGGCTGTTGGTGCACCTTCTGAGCTGCCCGCCTAAGTGAGACATATAACATCATAACCTATGCTGTTTGTTAATTCTTTAGAGTAATGGGGTACTGGTGGTGAAGAACTATCACCAGATATGATGGATATAGATGACAACCAGCCACAAGTTTTCTGCAGCTGCTAATAGCAGGGTTCTGATGTGTTGGCACCTAACCCATCTTGAATTTGATCAAAGACAGACCTAATCGGCGCTGAGTTTCAGCAAGTAGATGCTGATATTGCCTAACAAGGTTCTAGTGGAGCTTTGCTCAGTGGAGCTTTGACCGTATTTGGTTATTTCTAAAAGAGATAGTTCAGGAAAGGACATGGGGAGGGTCGTAAGATCATTTCTTTGTAACAGCTTCTAAATACTTTATTTTTTACTTCCACCCGTAAGTCTTATATCCATTAAACACTGAGTTCAAAATGGGATTTTTAAATAGGTGGTACTACTCTAGTGGGTATAAGCAAAATTTCTATATGAAATCTATTTCGTTGACAAGGAAAGAGTATTAATTTCCAGTTATGCCAGTTATACCCCTACTCTGTAATTCAGTAATTTGGGGGCTGAGTAAAGGAGAGGGTGAGCTATCAGGGAGCTTATTATCTATCAAGAAAGAGACAAACAGAGGGACATAGCTTTTACTAATTCTGAAAGATCAATGTAGAATGTGAAAACAAGTGTCTACATAGCCAAAGAAGGGTGTTATTCATTCTGTCTCAAGGAAATCAGAGGAGCTTCATATATCCAGTGACATTTGAACTGAATACAGAGTAGGAGTAGCAGTTTTCCAGAAGAACAGATTTAGTAAGGGCTCAAGAGGCAGGAGTGGTAGGAAATCAGGCATGAAAGTAGACGGTGAATTAGGGAGGAGACAGCATGTCGGGTGGGGTCGGGGAGGCTCAGAGGTGGGATGGAAGACAGACAGGCTGGGCCTTTCATGCTTCCCTGCATTTATCCTGCACACAGTAGGGAGCTATGGAAGGTTCTAAGCAAGATCAACAGATCGGATCTGTGTTATAGAAAGGTTACTGGCTGCAAAGTGGAGGGTGGAGAACAGGGCAGGGTAAACTGGTGGAAAAGATGTTCAGCTCAGAGGTTGTAGCCTAAGTGCAGGGGAGAAGTGATGTGTACCAGAGGTAGGTCACTAAGTAAGAACAAAAAAGGATATACTCTCTTTTTAAGAGATAAGCAGAGTTAGATTTGGGGGTCTGAAGAGAGGAGTAACAAAGATGAATTTGGGACTTCTGGTTTGAGAGACTTACAGATATTTCAACATTTGTTTGAACATTGAGCATGGCGAAGGGGAGGGTAACATAGTCTGCAGAAGAGAAGGACGTTACGTATAAAGAGAACTAGACTTGTCTGGTTGTAAGGACCCAGTGAGTAGAAAGTCTAGGGAGAGAGATTTTAGCTTTACATATAAGCACTTCTAGAGGTCAGGAAGTGCAAAGAGATCCTTAAGAGGTAGTGATGAATTGCCTCTGAGGTTCCTTCTGCTGTTCTGCTGAGGCCAGAGGGAGCATTCTAAATGGCTGAGGGTGTGGAGTCCAGCTCTCCTGTTATCCCTCTGTGTGCACCTGGGCATGGAACATCACTCTGAATGCCTCAGTTTCCTCATCCATAAAATGGGGGAATAATCTACCACCTGCCTCATTTGGTTGTTGTGAGGACTAATGAGATAACCCCTGTGGAATGCTTAGACCCGTGTCTGGTGCAGAGACAGGGCTCAAGAAAAACATTAGCTCTTATACGCTAAGCCCCTACATAATTGACCGAATTTCATATTGATATTGATTTGAGATGTTTCTTTAAAATGTAAGCACGGGAAGATCGTTTGACTAATTTGTCTAATTTGCTGAGGTATAATTATCAGAGAGGACTTTCAGTTGCTTTTTTCCATTAAAAATTCTTCATAGTATTACCGTTCGTGTGTGGAAATTGATCATACACATATGTTTTTTGAAAATATACAAAGCCTCCATTTTAGTAGGGTTTTGTTTATGTGGGTTTATTTATTCATGTTGAGCTTCAAAAGAGAATGTTGAGCTTCTTATAAAAACACAACAGACATCATAATGTGAAGTTTAGATTATAACTTGGAAGTCATACTGGGTTCTATAGGACTATGGATTGCCCTGTCATATTTTGCTAGGTTTAAAAAAAAAAAAAAACCTTTTCCCTTGTGTGTTTTTTGTTTGTTTCTTTTTGTTCCTACTTTGTCACACTGTGTATCATACTTTGATTAAGGGTAAGAGAGGAAGTCCCATATGGAGCGAACATCGTCTGGGTATCAGAACACATAGAGTCTGCCAGGTTTCCATCACTACTACTAATGACTATGAGATCTCTGCTTCCCTTTCCCCACCTTTAGAATGGATGCCACCCACCACCTCTCAATACGTATGGTAAGGATTAATTTTTCTATTACAAATTGATATAAGAATTTCTTTTCTAATGGCCAATAAAACCTTAGCCGTTGGAAACAGCCATTTTTTCCCCCATGTGCCCTGTAGTTAAGAGAAGACAGACAGGAATTAACTCCATTGTGTCAGTAAGAACACTGAGATTTAAAATTAAAAAAAAAAAAATGGTAGAAATAGAGAGGGAAAGTTCCTAATTCAGGTTTTATCCCCTACCTAAAACACATTGTTGGTTAAGTGCTTTGAACCTGTCAGAAATAAGAGTGTAGGAAAAAACACCAAGTAATATCAGCCTGCCAGTCTGGGCTGTCGGGACTATCTATTATGCCATCTGTCACAGGAGATTTTAGGTTGGAGAGCAGCAAATCCGTGACTGGGGACTCAAAGTTCAAAAGCAGAAGTTCTCTCCTCTCTGCACACCGCGCAGCGTCTAAATCAGCATCCGCGAGCCAGGCGTTTGCATTGATCATGCGTCCTGTATCTGGAGCTTCGTTTAGAAATAAAAGGTTTTAAAAAGCCATCGCTTGTAAACTATTCCAAGGGTCCTGTAATTTAAAGCAATACGATTGAGATATGCAATAGAAAGTTCCTAACCCTTACTGTCTTCCTCTGACTTATTCTGGAGCGTGGTGGTGTAACATTTTTATAATAGAGCAAATCGGAAGAGTGGATGGAAGCAAGCTGGCTCTCCAAAGGGACCAGGTAAGCTGCAGGCCCGCCACGTGCACGCGTTTGTTACTTTGGGGAAGCGGAGAAGCAGCAATTAGGCAGTGGAGTAATGCTCTTAGGGGCACGGGCTCCGGTTCCGTAATACATTCCTTTCTTAATGTGACTTGATGTAGATAGAGTGAGGCCCCATCAGGTGTGAAAAGCCCTGCTGCTCCTGGCGTGGAGTGGCCTCCAGACGGTGATTTGGCCACGTCAATCTAGTCATGCTTGATTTCGACACTTAACGTGGTAAAGCAGGATTTCTCTACCCCCGATCAACTTCTCAATTAGCAAGCTGCCTTGTGTAACGGCCTTGTTTTGCAATCCCTCAGGGCTGCTTCAGGGGTCATTAGGGTGAGAAAACTTGAGCACCAGCTCGGGCTTGAGCAGAGCAGGAAGGGAGCCTCAGAGATTTCCTAAATACACATAACCCTTTTTCAAGTTGTTTGCTTTCATGGGATTGATTCTTGGCACATTAAGAAGCTTAAGGCTCCAGTATCTTCTTTTAACTGCCCCCCCCCTTATCGCTTTTGCAGCTGACAGGTTTTTTTGACAGGCTGAGAGTAAAAAGAGATAACTAGTAGGTTAGTACTTTATTTATACGTGTGGACACACAAGCACAGAGACACGCACATTCACGCTCAAATATCTTTTAAGTTGTCTTTTCAGGCCCTCTGGTTAGCAGTAAATATCAGCTGTCAAATGATTCCAATACCTTATTTTTTTTCGTATGCAATATGTCTGAGTTCAAAACCTTTGTTTTTGCTCTATCTGACTTTATTCACTAATGATTTTAAATTGTTCCTGCCTTATTCAATATTCTCTCTTAACCTCAAATAATATTTACATGAATAATATATGTTAATATGAGGTTTTTGTGAGGGGCATTTATGAGCAGACATTGAAATATATTTATTTAATTTGATTTTTCTCAATCCATGATTTGACTGAATGCCTAACTTTAATAGAAAGGTTTTCTTTCTTCCCTTCATAAAATTTATCTGGATAAGTACGTAATAAAAACATAGAAATGCGTTTTGAGAATTGTACAGCTTAGAAAAACATCTCCACTTTCAAGCATTGTAAGTTTCATGTTTATAATTTCCTATTTTGATAACCTATTTTCATATCCACTTGTTATCACACTGTTCGAAATTTAGATGAGTGAATTCATATCAAATATTTTAGCAGATTCTGCCTTAACATAACATTTGTAGAGGAAATTATTCTAACATACATTCCATGAACAGGTTTCCCCAAAAGTGGTTTGCCTTGGTCTCTTATAAAACTATTTACTTCATTGGCAGTGAGCAGAATGTTATGTGGCTAGAAATATATGCATGGTTCTAGAGGTAACTGAACTCAGTGTACTTTATAAATTGGAAGCTGGGTGTATATTGATGTTATACACCCCTAAACACAGTACTTATGAAGGCTTTGACATCCAGTTTTAGATCTGTTTAAGGAATAGTCAAAATTCTGGACACTCTGGCATAGCTTTTTCAAAGAAGTACTTCAAATAATAAGTCCTAAAGGCACTACAACAAAGGAAATATCTTAGTAGCTCTATCTTTTTACAAAGAAAATGCATACACATTCCAAAAATGAAGTCTTTACTTAAAGTCAGTGCTATAGAAGTAGCACTTTACAAAAAAAAGTTTAAAAAACTATGCAGAAAATATTGTGAACATTTTGAACAATAGTGTATGGGTATGTACAAATATGCAATCTACAGGTTTGATTGTAATTTTTTTGTATAGTTATACTACACAAATGTTCAATTTTAATATTGCTCCTCCATAATACTGTATTGAGAGTTGTGATAATTTATTATGGAAAACATCAAGTTTGAACAAATTAATCTTAATGATTTGGTGAATTGCATCTTTGAAGCTCTGACTTGGGTGGGGCAAAGGCAATATATGTAACCTAAACATTTGTACCCCCCATAATATGCTGAAATAAAAAAGAAACAAACAAAAACAAAAAAAAAAACGCTTTTTCTTTTTTAGTCCCTTTGCTTTTGTAAATTTCTTATTCTAAAAAGGAGCTCATCTAATCCTACAAATTGTTTCCATGGCTTTATTTTGAACTCTTAAATTCTACTTTAAGGCAATGCAAAAATCCTTTAAAAGGATTCACAAATTTAAAAATATATATATTTTCCATACTAACCCATGTTGAATAAAAGTTGTATACCTTCCTGTTTAAATGAGTTTTAAGAGAATGTTACAAATTCAGTCTAACTAAAAGTCAAATTCTCTAAATTAGTTTTTACCTGAATAATTTAATTATACTTTGATTAGAACAAAGGATCACAGAATTTTAAAATTATACAAAAACCCTTAAAGGGTATTTAGTTCATTTTCCCTGTTTGGGTCAATGAAGGAACTGAAGAATAGAAATTTTGAAACCTCTAAATTCTAATTGCTCTTTGACTGTTACTAGGGTTGCCATATATTTTTCTATGACACTTTTAATAAAGATAGCAAAACTCTATGCATTAAGCTAGGTTTATATCCAAGATTGTTTGGGGAAAATTGTGATGTATGAATACCTTGCTATTAGAGATATTTAACTCATTTTTTTAAAAAATTGGTAGTGTTGAGAGTACTTTCTTAAAGAATTTAAGAATACTTATTTATTAAAATACTAAAGAGATAAATGGTGTCAGATGTTGAACTTGCTTTGCAGAAAATTCTTTTTGTAAAAAGAATGAATAAGATATATTTCATGAATCTTTGGTGATTATGTCAATGGAATTCAGAACTATGATCTACTCTAATGCCTCTATAACATAGTATCCTTAGTTAAAAACAGGGATATTTATCTGTAATAACATTTTCTAGATCCCTTTTCTTTGGCAAATTTAACTTTTGTAAAATAGATTACACAATGTCCCAAGTCCTGCTATTTACCTTAAAAGAAAGCATTAGTAATTGTGTTGCTTTTTCAAAGAAATAAAATAAAAAATTTAAATAAAATTTGAAACTAAATTCTAGATAGTAGGCTCTTATATAGGTTGTCATTTTTCTTCTACGTAGCACATTTTGTTTTAAGTAAGTCATAATAATCCTAGAAGAAATGTCCGATTGTCTGAAATTTTACTGGCTAGCTGCAAGAATTAAATAATTGCCTTACCTAGTCAAGATAAGCAATTTGTTTACTTTTCAAAAATAAGTAGGCAATTACCATCACTAAACCATAATCTCTGGATATAAAAGATATACTTTACATCAGAACAAATAAATTTTGCATTGCAGTTCAAATTACCCTGATCACTAGTTGTTTCCCAGTGGAGCTTTGCTGAGCCTGTGTGACTGCCTGAATGAATGAGTGAGTGTACTTGGAAATACAGTGAAATTGACACATGAAACTATTAAGTGACTTATTTGACAAAGACCAAAGAAAAAGTCTTTCCCAGGATTAGTTCTCAACTTTTTACAGAACGACTTTCATTGCCTTCCTATATAAATGCTTTTTTTCCCTCTTATTTTTCTTCTTTCAATATTTGAAGTTCCTTAATTATAAAATAGGTAAAAACAATATTTTCAAACAAGGTACCTCTCAACTTTTATATGTAGTATATAGAAAGAAAAGGGTGAAAAAGAAAGATGGAAGAGAAGGTAATTATGGGTTGATAAGTCTGTAACTATAGCAAAAGACTTCAGTGGTGAGTTTTAAAAAAGTATTACTTACTTAAAAAGTTTCCACCTAGAAAGACCTATTCAATTTTAAGTTCATACAGTTTTCTGCAACTCATTGCAGAATATACTATCACTTAAAAACATTCTTAAAATCTTTTATTATAAAATTGTATAAAGCATATTTCAATTAGCATTTATGGTACTGTGGCTGAAGCCAGGCCAGAATTTATTTCAATCTACCAATAGCTTCCTCAGCTATATCAAGGGAGAGATATATAGTAACTGAATTGCCCACGATATCTATAAAATAGTCATTGATTTTTATGCTTATATAATTGTGGCTGATTACCCTTCCCTTCATTATAAACTTACCTGAAAACTAGGACAAGGATGCTATAGTG
Source organism: Lemur catta (assembly GCF_020740605.2). NCBI lineage: Eukaryota > Metazoa > Chordata > Mammalia > Primates > Lemuridae > Lemur > Lemur catta. The sequence goes on from NC_059133.1 coordinate 84,484,413, forward strand.
AGGGAATAAAATGTTTCTATTATTTAAAAAAAAATCTAGCTAAAATATTTCTAGTTTTAGTGCTTATGTGTTATCCTTTACTGTTTCTTGTTCTCATCTCCCTTGTAATATTCTACCCCTTTCTGTAACTATATTTAAAAATTTGAAAAATCTTGCCTTTTAAATATCACAAGAAATAACAAGCTTGACATGTTTCTTTTGTTCTAACAACTGAAAATTCTTTTGAGATCTAAAATTTTGTGATTCTATGAAATGTTGGTACAATTGCCATATTTGCCCGGAAGTATTATCTTCATCAAATGTTGAGGGAAACATATTCAATTTTGCTTTTCTCTGCCTAGCATCTCCCAGTAGGTCACTGTACTGATTGTAAATAGTGGTAACACCTGCTTGTAAGGCTTTGGAAAATTGGTATGAGGAGAAATTGACAATTATTTGTTGAAAGTGAAAATGTAATATTTAAAAGCTCTTTGCAACTTTTAACAGTCAGATGTGGAGAGAGCAGTGATGATTCGATGTAAATCAGCCATTACCCTCTATCAGGTCAGAAACCTGGGGACTTTTGTCTAAAACAACTCCTTCTTGCCTTATTTTTACAGGGAAAAACAGAGGTATAATGAGAAATGGGTCAGATTTGGATAAGGAGAGTTGGGTTCTCATGCTAGCTCTGATGCTACATAATTGAGTAAGGTTCTGTGTGTGCACATGGAGTATTTTCTGTTCTCTGTAGCAGAGCTAGTGCAGGGCCAGTCAGCCCAAGCGTCAACACATTTTTCTTTACATATGGTTCTGTTGCTGCTTTAGTGGTGCAGAAAATGGTAAGTTTGGAAAGGAATTAACACTGAATAAGCCTGAAACTGGAGCAATAGGTGGGGCATTGTCATTTATGTCAGATTAAGAGTGAGCTATAATGACTCACCCTATTAACATACATATTTTTAAGTTAGAATAAAATATCTCTGACCTGTATTTTTCCCCCCTCTTTAAGCACAGATCACTAGAGGAGAGATTTGTAGGATGAACTTCAGTTAGATAATTCTGGATCTCCATTTGTTTGAAAGTTATAATTGTATTTCTAGGGGAATAAGGAAAGCTGAGGTTATAAACCAGTGCTGTCCAATAGAAATATAGTGTGATCCACATGTTAATATATAATATTTCTAGTAGCCAAGGAAAGTCTTTTTAAAAAGTGAAATTGATCTTTAAAGCATTATATTTAATACAATGTATCCAAAGATCATCTCAATATAAAATTAATATTTTTTAAAGTATTCATGAAATATTTTGCTTTTTTGTGCTAAGCTTTGAAATCTGATATACATGTCACACTTAATGCATATCTCATTTCAGGGTAGCCACATGTCCAGTGATTGATAACCACATGCGGCCAATGGCTACCATACTAGTCAGCACAGCTGTAGACAGTGAGAGAACAGGTAGTCAGGTGGGCTTATGAGTTGATTGGAGGTGGGAAAGGAATCAGCTGTATGGCAAAACTTAAAGGTCTACACCCAAGATGTGGAGGGTATTGCTGTTTTGTTTTCCTGGACTATCTCAAGTCTAAAGCCATCTATTTTGAATCACAATCCCAAATTGGAGTAGATTCTGTGGTTGTGTGTGGCAGGGATTTCAAACCAATCATTCATGGACTTGACTGGATTTTTTGGAAATGATAGGCTCTTATAGGTCTAGTATAGTTTTACTGCCAGATCAGGTCTTCCTAAAATGTTTTCTTAGGCCGGGTTCAGTGGCTCACGCCTGTAATCCTAGCACTCTGGGAGGCCGAGGCGGGAGGATCGTTTGAGCTCGGGAGTTTGAGACCAGCCTGAGCAACAGCAAGACCCTGTCTCTACTAAAAATAGAAAGAAATTATATGTACAGCTAAAAATATATATAGAAAACATTAACTGGGCATGGTGGCACATGGCTGTAGTCCCAGCTACTCGGGTGGCTGAGGCAGGAGGATTGCTTGAGCCCAGGAGTTGGAGGTTGCTGTGAGCTAGGCTGACGCCACAGCACTCTAGCCCAGGCAACAGAGTGAGACTCTGTCTCAAAAAAAAGAAACAAAATAAATAAATAAATAAAATGTTTTCTTAGTCTTTTCTTTGCCTAAATATGATACCCAGAGAGACAGATGGCGAATCTTTCACCAAACCCATTCTTTACCTTTGGCATTCCTTTTTAATTTTCTATTGTTACCATAGGACTAAGCCTAGATCTCAAGAATTCCAAAAAACCAGGTGGGCACTATGGGTCATGCCTGTAATCCTAGAACTTTTTGAGGCTGAGGGGTGAGGATTAAGTGAGGCCAGGAGTTCAAAACCAGCCTGAGCAAGACTGTGACCTTGTCTCTACAAAAAATATAAAAACTAGCCAGGCGTGGTGCCACACACCTGTAGTCTCAGCTACTCAGAGGCTGAGGAGGGAGGAGCACTTGAGCCCAGGAGTTTGAGGTTGTAGTGAGCTATGGTGAGGCCACTGTACCCCAGCCCAGGAGACAGAGTGAGACCCTGTCAGTAAATACATAAATAAATAAATATAAAACAAAACAAACAAATAAATAATAAAAAGAATTCCAAAAACCAAAAAGTTAAATCAGAGATAATTTTCTACCTATGATTTTATTATCCAGCCATCTTGTTATTTAAATGGGTTGGCTCATGAGCTCCTACTCGATAAAACCAAGCAGTGGTTGGCAGGTGCTTAGGAACGAGCCCTCTGAGCTGGGTGTGAGCCCCCGGCCTCGTGCTGCCTTGTGCTATTCGGTCTGATTCAAGGAAGAGTGGAGTTCTATTTGCGCATGGGAGAGAACTACATTCTGAGCATACTCTTAAAGTACCAATGCACAGAATGGGAAGCCTCAGTCATCCAGGCTGTTGTCACCCATCCAGGCTGTGTAGGCTTCTCTTCCCACTCAACTTAACCTCAGCCTAGCAGACCACTTTCACCTTGATCATTTTTAAAAGTAGTCTTTCAATAAACCCTGATCTTGACCATGTCCTGGCTTCTGCTTACCTTCTTGCATCAGCCCAAGATGACCTTCTGTCTGCTCCCACCAGTTCCCTACTTGTGAAATGCGATCTGTCATTCAAGTCCTGCTGTAGGGGGTACATCTTCCCCAGTCCCACAGCACGGGCCTGACGCACCATCCTGGCAGAGCATGTGTCATGTTCTGCCCCCAGGTTGTCCTGCTCACTGGTTGCTTGGCAGCACATACCCATATTCATCTTCGTATCTCTCACTGAGAACCTTGCACATAGTGGGCATCCACTTTCATTAAAAAAGGGTTCATTGAACCTGAGCTTTCTCTCAATACCATGCACTGTCTTTGGGATTTCAGGTACCAAGTTGTATTTTGTGACATATACATGACTCTATTGCATAGGCCTTTGGTAGTTTTTTTACTGAAATTGAAGTTAGGCACATAGTAAGTTTGACTTAATTTTTCGTCTTATCCTTTCTTTCTTTTTCTTTGAATGTAAAATCTGCCTATTGTGTGGGTGTGTGTGCGTGGAAAGAGAATATACATATAGACTATGCATTTATGTATTAATATATATTAAACTTTCAGCAGATGGCTGTTATATTTCTGTTGGGTATGATCTGTGTATGTTAAAAAAGAAATATATCATTTAAAAGGCTGAACTTAGGCTAAGTTAGAGTTAATATCATAGAATAAAAGTACTTAATTATGAAATAAATAATCTCTAAGATTCCTTTAAATAGGAGATGTACCTCATTTCTTTAAAATATGGGCAACTGTCTGGGTGTGGTAGCTCATGCCTATAATCCTAGCACTTTGGAAGGCCAAAGCAGGAAGATTTCTTGAAGCCAGGGGTTCAAGATCAGCACAGGCAACATAGGGGGATGCTGTCTCTACAAAAAAAGTAGTAATAAAAAATAAAATATTGTCAATTTTTTAGCTTTTTTAAATTTATTTTTTAATTGGCACATTATAATTGCAGATATTTATAGGGTATAATTTGATGTTTTAATACATATACATATTGTACAATCAGGGTAGTTAGTGGATCTGTCTAATCAGGGTAGTTCGTAGATCTGTTACTTCATGTATTTATCATTTTTTTTGTGTGTTGAAAACATTCAAAACCTTCTTTTCTAACTATTTTGTAATATACTATATATTACTGTTGGCCATAGTCACCCTACTGCTCAATATAACACCAGAACTTAGTTCTCCTGTCTAATTGTAACTTTGTATCCATTTACAAACTTATCCCATCTCCTCTTTTCTCTTCCCTTCCCCAGACTCTGGTAACCACTGTTCTACGCTCTGCTTCCATCATATCAATTTTTTTTTTTTTTTCGATTCTACATGAGTGAGAATATACTGTAGCTGTCTTTCTGTGTCTGGCTGATTTCACTCAACATAATGTCCTCCAGTTTCATCCATGTGGTTGCAAATGACAGGATTTCATTCCTTCTTATGGCTGAATAGTATTCCATTATGTATATATCATATTTCCTTTATCCAGTCATCTGTTACTGGGCACTTAAGTTGATTCCATATCTTGGCTATTGTGAAGAGTGTTGCAATAAACATGAAAGTGCAAATATGTCTTCAACATACTGACTGATTTCATTTCCTTTGGATCTATACCCAGTAGTGGGATTGTTGGATCATATGGTAGTCCTATTTTTAAGTTTTTGGGGGACCTCCATACTGTTTTCCATAATGGTTATACTAGTTTACAATCCCACCAACAGGATATAAGTGGTCCTTTTTTTAGCTTTTTAATCATAACTTTAGGAAAATTCAGAATCATCTATGAAAATATATGGTAAGCCTAACTGTAACAAATAGCAACATAGTTCAAAATAATGTTAAACATGTTTTATATTTTTCTTTGTACACTGTAAAATGTTCAGTGCTTTCTTTTTTATTTCTTTTAAATCCCATAATACCTTTATCTCTATGACAGTGGAGCACATGCTAAGAACCCAACACGAGAGAGAACAATAGGTTCAGCTCTCGGCAACCTTGTCATGGGTGAGCTTTTTAAGTTTAAAACAAAAGAATTGAATGTGTAAAGTGTTTTAATTTTCTATTACTATCTCCCTTCATTTAAAAAGTGAAATAGAAAAGGGATGGGAAATATATTTGTATAATAACAGAAAAAAGAGCAGTTGTCCTTGTCAATCTGCGAAAATGTTCCATTCCTTCCCGCATAACACAGTCAATAAAACTTCACCATCTAATAGCCAAAAGTTAAAGATCTTTTCAATTGATTGCAATTTCATGTCCTTAGAAAGCCAAACTTCCCTTTCTCTTTTCATCTCTGGTTATTCTGCAGAGAGATTTTTTTTATACGGGATGATTACTAAACTAGTCTTCTCCTCAATACTTTAAAAAATACTTACTATTAAATTTATGCATATTCAAGTCACTAAAGGAGAATTGCCTGACCACCAGAAGAGAAAATCTGATCTTTGTTTAGAATTAAGGTTTGCTCCAGTGATATTTATTCATGCATTTTCCTCAAATAATAAATTAGAGTCAAA